>NC_060239.1:25331491-25501763 GCF_021155785.1 Neodiprion fabricii
GGAAAACTATCAACGATTGTATTTTCCGCTTGTCTACAGACCAACAGATCGGCCTAATGTTAGCCAGGAACCTGCAATACACGTACAGGGACTTTGCGAAGGACCTTCTCTCGAATTGTGATCAGAATACCAAATTGGCTGACGTTCCGATACAATTCAAGGACCCCATTTATGGCTCGAACGAACCCAGTTTTACGGACTTTGTGGCGCCTGGTGTCATTTTAACGTGAGTAACTCGAAATTACGGTGCAGTGTTGAAAATGATGGCGAATTTACCAGATATTTACTGATTGCAAATTTACAAATTCGGTGTAGTGACGTAAACTACTGTGTAGTTTTTAATATGTAAATGTTGCTTAATTTCTTTAATGAAATATTTGCTGTGGGTTAAAAGAATTTCAGCCACCAACAAGGAAATTTTATTTCACTCGTATCGCACAAAAATATTTCTTGGGGTGGGAAAATTATTTAGTGAAAAAAATGAAATAAACTAAGTTGGAATAGAACTAAGAGAACACTACTATAAGTGTTAAAATTGGTATTAAAAATGATCCTGAACTTGAAATCAGGTTAAAAAAAATAGTGGAATATACAATTGAAGTTCTTCACTAGCGATTAACAAGTATAAAAAATCTTAATATTCGAACAGTTGAATTCAGACGAATACAAGAAATTTTCTTCAACACATCTGCCTAATTTTTCATGCAGATTGTACAGGAATCGTGGAGAATGCATATTTCTAATTTTTGTAAATCATGAAAAAAAAGGTAATATGCTCATGAAGAAAACAAGATGATTTTTATCGACCGGACGTTGACAGCAATCCGTCCAAAAAGATGTAACAAAACTGAGTCTGATCAGTTATTTTCTTCCATCTAATCAGATCCATGAAAGTTCCGATCAGGTTAACAAGCAATAAGGTCACCGTGTCTACGATACAAAACAACAACGACTCGAGGAGGAAGCTATTAAATATTTCTTACAATGCGTCGTAAATATAAAATTATCAAAGGTTAAGATTTTGTTATTGCCTGGCGAAATACCTGAGGACCGAGCAGCGATGTAATTGATCCTTGATTTCGCAGCGTGTAACAATGTCACATGTTTGAATCGTGTCGTACATGCGTGATTTCTCAATTACAGAATCGTATTTTTCTTGGCCGTGGCTCTGACCTCGTCCGCCCTGATCATCGAGAGGATGGAGGGTCTTCTGGATCGAAGTTGGGTCGCCGGCGTTTCACCCGGGGAAATTTTATTCTCTCACGTCGTTACGCAGTTCGTCGTTATGTGCGGCCAGACCGCTCTCGTCCTTATTTTCATGATCCTAGTCTTCGGGGTTGAGTGCAAGGGTGAAATCGGCTGGGTGATCATACTCACGATTCTTCAGGGACTCTGCGGAATGTGTTTCGGTACGTTGCAAAATTATCAAATTGTAATTGAATAAGATAGTTGATGGCGTGTTTTTTTTATTCTCTTTTTTTTCCCCTCCCTCTTAAACTAACCGTTTTATTCTACAGGAAGAGAACATTATTTCAATTTACGATCAAACGATTAACTGTATGTAAAAAAATTCAATTATTGACTCGCTAATATTAACTTGTCCCACAAGGTTGTTCACCAGACGCTGTAAAGTAAACGAAAAAGTTTTTTAATCAAGTGTAAATCAGTCTTCGAATGAATTTATTTAAATATATTTGCACACGTGGAGTTATACGGTTCTTTGAATAACTTTTAATTGAAAAAATTTCATAACCCCTAACGCAAGAAAAATATCCTTGCTGTATTATTCTGTATAATTTGATCGTTAGGGAAATTTATACACTGTTCAAAGTCTTATAACGTACATCTGCGTTGTACAGATCGTTTCGTAGAAAAAAACTGAGATTGCGAGGCAAGAAATAAACAAAAAAACAAAAAACTTGTTTCAGTTTATCTTTTTTGTTAATAAAATTTTATAGCTGCAGATCAGAAATTCTTTACAGTGAGCAAGGCTGTTTACTGAGTATTTCTGCACTTTGAGTAGAAAATTTGATCGTTCAGCAAAATGTTACTTTCCGATTGGAGAAAATATTTGAGGATTTCGTGCAAGCAGCGAAAATTAAATTTGAGCAACACAATACTTTTTCCGTTGTCCGCAATTGAATAATTTTTATATTCGAACGATATACGCTTCGCAAAAAAGTGCAGTGCAGCATAATGTGCAGCAATAACTGCAATGGTAAATAAAACCGATTAAAAATATATGTAAATAGTGCTTGCTCAATCGCAATCTGTATATCAGCGTGTGAACTTTTGATCGCATTGACAGTATAATACGTTATGTTGCAGTGCAACTTTGTAATCTAACTGAATATGATAGCCTTTGCAGATTTTAGATCTGTTGCAGAATCATAATTTTTACAACGATTTACCGAAACTTCACGACTCAAGAATGAATTCGCTTGATAAAATTGCGAGCTGTGATTACAGCGAACACGTTAATTAATTATAACGTAATGAGAGACAATTTAATTAAGAACAATTTCACACTTTCGCTGTGTTGAAACTTAATTTGTGTCAAGAATTCGTTTATACTATCAGGATTCATATAATTATTACACGATTTAAATTAATCAGCACAACGCCCGTACTCTGATTTCGACGTGTTGTTTTTTTCATGTTCCAGGTTTTGTAATTTCTGCAATTTGCGAACTCGAAAGAAATGCCATTCAATTGGCACTTGGCAGTTTTTACCCAACGCTTTTACTCAGTGGTACGTATATGCACAGGCACCAATTACTACGCATGCATGTAATAGTACATGTATACCTTTTACGATCATTACATAAAGTAATGATTAACACGAGACAACCGACCTCGGTCATATTTCCGTTTCCAACTACTACAAGTAGATTTTTTTTACTTGCAAGTATAACACAGATAAATTCTTGCATTAATTAAAGATAAAAACACCTGCAGCTCAGAGGAATGATTAACCTTTCGGCCGCCATTATATACAATATATACAGTATTATACAGTATACTGGCCAAGCTATAATCAATTAATATAAATGTGGGTTATCTGAATATACATTAAAATCACCGCCGGTATAAAGGTTGAAAAGAACATGACGCCTGTACTGAGATTTTCTTATCCTTCGAGTCATCCGGTTGAAATTATAAAATTATAAAAAAGAGGGGCAAAGGGGGGGCCTATAATTATAAGAAAAAATAGATTAGACAACGAAGTCGGATTCTGAAATTATTTGAGCTAGTAACGGAGTTTCATTTCAAGATATTTCTGTTTTTCCAATTGATGCTTTTAATTAATCATACTACGATGTAGAGTATTTCTCAGATTATTAAATTTACGGTCTACACAGATTGTCTTTAGAAATACAAAAATTGAAAATACTCAAATTATACGCAAAAGCTTAGATATCGATGCTTTTTTTCAAATTGTTTCGAGGTGGTTGGAAATTTAATAGATTCCTTCGATTTCACTCTACGAATATGGCTCATTTATTCAGAATACTCTCTCTTTCTCGCTCTACAAATTTATTGAAACACTATTTTGTCCATGTTGGCATAGTTAAATTTTTCATTTTACAACGGATGACGATCAACAAGTGTCAATATGAAATTAACTGTTGAAAAAGGAGAAAAAATCTATAAACGCCACCGGTTTTCGCGGAAAATTATTGCCACGGTATCGATTTGTCTTTTCGCAGGTGTAATTTGGCCAATCGAAGGAATGCCAACAGTTCTGCGATACATTTCGCAAGGCTTGCCACTAACGATGGCAACCACGTCGCTTAGATCGATGCTAACACGTGGATGGAGTGTCACGGAGCCTGACGTTTACAACGGTTTCATCTCAACAATAATCTGGATCGTTGTTTTCCTCACGATAAGCATGCTTGTGCTAAAATTCAAACGGGGATAAAGATAACGTTAAAAGGTGGAATCAATCCTGGGAATTGTTACTGTCTGTGAGTGTGTGTGTGTACAGTAAATTTTAAGAATTAAGAAAAGAGACTATATGCACTTTAAATTCTCTCTCTCTCTCTCTCTCTCTCTCTCTCTCTCTCTCTCTCCATCTGTCTTTTGACTCGTTACGTTGTCGTCGTTTCAGCGGTATGGATATGCCCGAAAGCTCGTTGAATGAACCATGGATACGTATTGTATTAATAAGCAAACAGCATCATCAGCTCGCAAATATTTGTGGCCCACTTTTAACGATTATCTGGCTTGCTTGTGATAAATTAATTTTTTCCACAATATCAAGGAATCGTGGTAGTTTGATAATCGTTCTCTCTCTGCCTTTTATTCAGCTTTCTGAATTCCAATGTAGTTCGAAATTCCTTTCCCTTTTTTTAAAAACCTGTATCGTAAACGCTGAGGGTCAAAGTGAGTGTACTTTGCACTTTCTTGTCTCGTGTTTAACTGACTCTGAAATTGTGATGATATAACAGATTAGGGAATCTTCGAGAGTTTCGCTGAATCCCGAGACCCTGTATGAGACCCCCTGTGTACGTTAGTTGAAATACGACGACGAAGACGACGACGAAACTGTTTGCCGTTCTTAGCTTAAAGTTAAGGATACGCAAAGTTGCTCAATTATAAAAACTTGCGCGCTTTGTAGTTGGACAACTGTTGATTATTAATTTTTTTTTTTTTTTTTTTTTTCTGCTTTCGCTTCATATGACCCACATTCTTCTTTCGTACCTATATTTTGCTATTACAACGACATTCATATACGTGATTAATAATAAATGCGACGATCAATGATCAATATAATTATGGATATACCGGGTGACTCGGGTTTATACGATTTATTGTTAACACTGCAGTTTTATCAAAGAAATGTATAAAGCGATATTGGAGCAACAGTTATTCATGTGACTGTGTAAGCTTGTTAACTCTTTCTATAATCTTCTTTCCGTAACCCATGTAGCATAAAAATAAATTTTTCGAACGATACGTATTTATCGCGTAGCTCGTTCGTAATCATTACATTTATTTGTATATAGATATACAAGAATTATTATACGAATAATTAAACTAGCAAATTTTTTATTTTATTTTTTCCTTCGCCACCGTTATTCTTATTACTTTTACTACAAATTTGTTGTCCATTTTTTTTTTTTATACTTGAGTGTATAATTGAATGGTAAAATCAAAGAGACGTGCAATCGAGTAAATATGTCATTGTACAATAACCAAATTTTTTTACATGTGTTCAACTTGGATGATCTGTTCGATAATTTTCCCTAAACTTTATTTCGTTGTTTTTTTTTTGTTCTCTTTTCAGTAAAATATATCGCGGGAAAGATTGTAATTAGTATTTTATAAGTTTTTAGAATTTAATTAAAAGATAAGCTTAATAAGATGATTATACTTGCCCATGACTTAAGCATGTACTTCTATTTAACATATAATTAGAATACTCTCTGCAGGCGTGCATTTCATAATTATTGTTAGCACATTCAACTGACAATAATTCGTATTTTATTATCATATTATTACACTTATTATTGACTCGTGAGAGTGGCTTTCCTCGCTTCGAATACCGTTGCGTTGAAATTGAACAATTTTGATACTTTGACTTTTGACGATACATGAGATACGGGCGAATTGAACTGAAATTTATCGTAGATAATCGTTCGATTGATTGATCTCTGTAATACGCAGACATTTTAACCGACTACATTGTCTACCCGAACATAACGGAGTATTTTTCCGACTGCTCAATTACAAATACATCTACATATATAAATAATAAGCCAATGAACACAAAGTTATTTCAGATTCATCTTTTATGAAACTGCAAAAGAATTCTTACGATACTGACGTGACAAACGGAGTATTAAAAAATAGAGCAATAATAAGGACAATAAAATATGAATATATATTCGATAGACGAGCAGTACGATCCAAGATGCAATGTGATCAGAGATAATAACTGGGTTTAAAAGGGCCTACATGATATACGATGCGTGAGATTTAACCCAATACGATTGTATAATAAGTAATTCATTATGAATATACATATAATAAATGTAATATTATTAGTTTATATTTGTTACGAAATGTACGCATACGTATAATTAGCGGGAGCAACACAAAAAAAAAATATCGGTCTCTCGAAATAAAGATAAAAAAATATTTATATCATCATCGTTCTGCCCTACATTAATTTCTACCAAAATATCGTATGCGCGAATGTAAAAAATTGTTTATTTTTTGATTATATTCTGATTTTGATTATATTCAAGACTGTCGAAACGGATCGAAAACAAAAACTCCGGATGAAAACAAAATAAACTCTACGTCTAGTCTTACGCTTCGCATGGAGTGTATGAAGGTAAAAAATTGCTCTACACGAACCTGAAGATATTTTCTTCCTTTTATTTTTTAATTAATATTTAATTATTTTTAACATTTTGTCTTAAATCTGATAGTTTTCGAGACACAACAATTCAACTGACGATGATTCTTCAAAATCCAACCGAAAAAATTGCCCCTCCACTCATCAGAGTCCCAACCCCAAAATTGTAAGGAAAATTACTTTTTTTAAACTCTGAAAACCTTCAAGCTATTCCAGTGTGAACCTATGCAACTTTTTACCCTGGACATATTTTCTCTGAAACCCCCTAGTTGTTGAATTACAGCTTTTGTTTTAAACACGTATTTTTTAACTGAAAATTCAATACTGGGACGAAAAAAAAATCATACGCCGCGAAACGGCCATGCTCAAAAATTACGTACCAGGCCCAAAAAGAATTATAAAGAATTTTTTGAAAAAGCAAAATGAAGATAAATTTGTCCTTTTAAAAACGCTGCTTCGAACGTTTGATTATCTTTATTTTTGAGAAATTTCGACTGGTATACTCGAACTTTTGGCCGGCAGTGTATACAGAAAATTTCATCTGGAAATGAGGTGATGGGCAATTGAACAATAATTAGTGGATTTTATATTTTATTGCTTATCAAAAAACATTTCACCTATATCCGTAAGTGATACACCTAAGTGTGCATTAATATAAATAAATAATTCGATGCTTAGGACGGTTTGATTGAATTGTTATCGGTGGAAATCATTTTGTACTTCTCGTCTTCGATAAACCATTCCCGATCATTCTCGACCCTGGTCTTCCAGTATTCTGAAAAAATAAAATACCGAAATTAAATAAATGTACGATCGATTTTTCACTATGAATGTATATTAATCACGCGTTGAATAGATTCACATTACTGTATACGCGTATGAGTATCAAAGCTTATCTGTAGTAATTAAGTGCCTCTTTGTCCCTCTATCAGTCAACAGAAGCATCGCGTCGGTATAATGATGCATGTTTTTATATTAATAGCGTCATAAGGTACACATTGTGATAAATTTTTTCTTCTCAATGTGACAATTCAGGTCATTACTTTGTCGCACGTAAAAACCAATTTTACTACTTTCCGTGCAAACAAAAAAGTACTACTTTATCAATTGCGTTTCGTGACCAGGAATTAGATGAATGACGATTCGTCGGTATTGGTTAAAATGATTTATTTAAATGTTGACGTTTCGACCAGGCTCGGTCGGTCACCTTCTGAATTATTTTCACAACCTCATGAATTAGATGGTGTGGATGTAGCAATATTTAGAGAAATAAAAATGTAAATAAAAAAAATTAAGACGTGAGGTCGAATCGAACTTATTTCCAGCAAGTAAATATATTAAAATAGGATAATGCACCTTATGAAATATTTCTTTATAATTTATCATCGCGAAACTGTATAGAACGACAAATAAACAAATTCGCGTCGCTCTGCTTGTTATTCGAGCATAAAACATGACACAATGATAAGAAATGGGCACAGTTTAATATGTATACAATCGTCAGTTCAGATAAAATAATTATGGCTGGTATTCTGTTTCGATTCTTGGCGTTAAAAAAATCATACCTTTGTCGCCTGATATGACCAATGATAGACAACATTATGCATATAAAATTACATATGTTAGATTTTAGAAAGTTGGGGTTTTTTTCAAGTTTTTATATCGTACTTCAGATACGCTGGGTCGTAAAATTTGGAAAAAAATTGCCATTACGTTTTTTGTCATGTACTTTCATACACAAAATTATCAAGCGAATCTGAGACATCGACGTAGAATTTTGAAAGTGATGTTATGGAGTCATATATATATGGGGCACTCCACGCGTATATATATAAATATATACGTGTGCAGAGATTTCAGTTGGGAGTGAAATGAAGTTTGATACCGTGGCACCAGGAAAGCAGTAAATTCTTATCGTAACTGAAACACTCCGCGGTCACCACATGATCCATGCAATATAATTAATACAGTACAAATCTTTCACAAAAATATCGTAATTACAAAAATAATTCTTCAACGGATATATATGATTGAGTATAATTATCAAATTATCAGGCACACAGGTAACAATGGAAGTCCGCTTCATATCAGGTTCCAAACATTTATTCTGAACCCTTGTGTAATTCATGAGATAGAAAAAAGACCGCTTACCAGTCAATTCTTTCACAGTGCCATCCGTGCCGCCGTATTCCAACGGTAATATGTTCGGTGATATTTTTTTATGCAGATTTTTCAAACCGCGAGTATGAACGTGAACTCTAGACTTCATTTTTGGGGTCATAAATTTCCTGAATACATTCAGTACGAAGTTGACGTAAACTGGAGCGTTGATAAATTCCATGGAGTTTGTTCGCATCGGATAACAACTTTGCCACGAATGAACCGCTCGCTTGATCACTGCTGGCGGTAATTGCAGAGCGTGTCCTAGCGTCACTGCATCAAGGTCAAATATCGCGAATACACCGTAGAGCGAAACCTCTTTGCTGTATCTCGATGCGAGTTCAAGAATCATCTTGCCAGCCTGAAAAACGTTGATTCAATGGAGCTTGTTGATTCCGCCTTAGGCAAGTCGGGCGAGTATTAATTGCTTCAAGACTCGAATAACAGATCTTGAAATCTGTTTAAAATCTTGTTCGAAGCGTACCTTGAACACGTTTGACTGTTTGTGCTTACTGGGATCGTGCACCGACGCTCGAATTATGACGACTAATCTTCCTTCGTGATCGAATTTTCTCAACGGTAAAAATACCCTGTCAAATTTAGTAGAAAAATTCAATACAAATCTCGTTTTGAACTTTCTATTTCGCTTCAATAGCAGTTACCCCATCTGGAACATTTCTTGAAGCTCAGGCAGCAACGGGTCTCTGTTGGCAAACCATTCGGGAACCGTTGCTCTCAGCTCGTGATAATTCCGAAACTTCATTTTCGCCTTCTTCATGTCGAATTTGCAGCCCCTCAGGAAACGCAGAATGTAAAAGTCATCTGCAAGAAATATCTAATGCGTGAATCCAAAGGCGGCCGCAATGCACGTAACAATTACTTCGTTTCGGTTTCTCTAAATAATCTAAATTCGCGCTGGTTTATTCACCGAAACAAGACTGATCACGTGCAGGCTATGTTTATATGATGGGTCATTGTTTCTGAATCTTCGGAACACTTTAATCTTACTCCTGCCAATTTAATTCTAATTTTATGTAAAAATAGTATTATACACATCACAATGGACGATTTTGGTTTTTTCAAATTTTTTGTCAACTTCTTGTTTCTTCAGAAAAGTGACATCGATTTTACGGATGATCGAAATCATGCCATTCTTCTTCTACTTTCATTTTCAAAAAAATCATCCGGGTTCTGAGTAAAATATCAATTTTGATGCTCAACGTAACGGAACCGTGTAAAAGTAGCATCAAAGTACACAAAGTCGTCTTTCGTCGTATGCGATCTATGTTTTCGGAAAACTTAACATTTCTTGTATATAAGTATAATATCTAAATGTGAGAAATCAATGGGTTTTCGGTAACGACAAAATAGGAAGAAGAAGAAAAAAACGCGTGACCTACGTACTATGGAGCACAAGTCATAGTTTCAGTGAGTATTTAGTAGTTTCAACTGACTATCAGATCAGTTTCCTGCAGAATTCTCGCTTCTCCTTTCTCGCGTGGTCGGCACACAACTGAGACAATATCTGTGGCGGAATAAGGGACTAATCAAAATTTGTCAAAATTGAACTTTACCTCTGCGATATGTATCATTTACAGATAAAATCATAATTAAATAAGTTACGGCGAAGTATAAAAGTGTTTCGTATTCGAAAAATGTTCCATACGTAATCTGTTTACAATGGCATTAATGCGAGTCAGTCATAATTTATCTCACCAGTGCGAGTATGCAAGTCTTTATTTTCTAATATCCACTGCCTCATTTCCGAGATATTTTTTTCCCGATCGTGCTCATGCTCATTTAAATTCAAGGCAGCGTATTCCCGCTCAGCATCGGTCAAGCTCCAATAATCGTCCGATTCGTTAGACATTTTACGTTAACTGAATGAGAAACCGCGTTTTAGATCCAATGGGATTCCAGCCTTGACGCGCACTGACTCTTTGAATACGCGTGCAGCTGTGTTTCATAAAGCTAAACGCACTGCTAAACCTGGCCACACTTCAGGCACTTTAAAGTACCGTCTGCCCCACTGCTTACTGTCGAGTCTCGTAAAAGGCAGCGACTGCAGCGCTGCCAACCCATGGCGTCCCTAACTAACTTCAGCGCGAAACTTTTATACATAGGTATATCTTAAAGTTGGCAAGTTGTGACATGAACAGACACTGTGGATACATGATTGAGCGGTTCTATGTTTTTTGTTAAAATTTTTTTTATTAATCACAATCAGTAAGTGGAAATACGAGTATTTGAACTCGATGCAACTGCTGCATCTAATTATCACATCCATGTGTCATGATAATTTTCAGTCTACTGCTGCTAACTCAGTTACTATATGTATAGCGCTCGTGTACTGTGTAACCTCTAAAAATGCGGTAGAATTTGCTGATAGGAATACCGATATCTTTGTACAGTTGCACTGCTGTCGCATCTAAGCCTTTATTATCCTTTGCCAGCAGTCGACATGCAATAACTCGTGCATTCCGCACTAATTAGGCTACTGCCCTATCAGATCTACTTGATTTGATCATACGGGAGCTTGTATGAGTTGACTTTCATTGATCGGAAAAATTCAAATTTACTGTCACGTTCTTAATAATATTTACTGATAAATTTGTTTTTCAAAAGTATGTAAGGTAGCTTGGCGACAAAAAACTAAAACCGACGAGAAACGTTTTCAAACTTTCGGAAAATCGTTTTTATTCGCTACGATTATTCATAATTTATTTAGTTATTGTTTTATGTTCTTTGAATCGGCTGTGCTACTGTGTACCGGGTTATTTCCGTGATGTGCCCCATAGGGACTCCTAATTACAGGCAAATCAAGGTACAAGTCCACTCTGAGCAGTTGCGCTGCTCTTTTGTTAGCACGCGGCTGATATCGCCGCGAAACTCGAGGCCGCTCGGAGTAAATGTGTACCCTGATTTGTCTATAATTAGGGATGTCTAGGGGGCTGGCGTACCAATAATTTGTGGTGTTTTTCGGTGATTTTCATTTTCAACATCATTTTCTCTGGTTTTTCATGTAGCCATGCCATTCTTTCTTCGGTGCAGTCTTGTTCTGTAAAAATTCATGAATTTGAATCGGTACAGTAAAAGAATTTCAATTCTATTCTCAGATATGGTGTTTTTTTTTTTTGGTACGATAACCGGTAATCAAATTTAAAACGCCCAGCTCCTAATTCTGTTTCCTATTTTTTACATTTAATGGTAGAGCAAACAAACTGAGTCAACGATTCTGACTTAAGTGAATTAATTGATTCTTAGTGTGTCATTTTGATTGGCAAATTCCTAATCTTCCATTCATGAAGTAAATCTATTTCTAATCAACTTAACCTTCCTTTAGCCGATAATACTATCTCTTGTTAATCAGAATTCGAAAATATTCGCTGTTCTACGGAATTGTAACAATGCAAATTTGTAAAGATTACTTCAATCATACGCTGCATCATTTTCTGCAGGTTGACAAACTGCAATCTCATTTGCTCGGTAGCATCGATCGGTTCCAGCGCAGTAGCTTCGTCTTTCGATTTATCTTCTTCTAATTTTGGTACTACCTGGTTATAAGTCTTTTGACAAAAGGTTTGAAACGCACACTCGAGCTCAAAACTAGCATCAAGTTCGTCCTCGACTAATTGCCGTAACTCCTCTTCGGCTTGCATAACCTGACATTTGATATTGCTCAAATTTTTTTCCAGATTTGTCACGACATTGAACAAACGTTGCTCTATCTCTGGAATAAGCACTCTGCCTTCGTCGTCGTAAACTTCGTTGTCTGTCAGGTGCCGAATGTTCTGCTGCTTACGAAGCTCTAATTTCGCACTTTCCATCTCATTTTTCATTCGCTTGTGCTGCAAAACCAAGTCCATCAGTACTTCTTGGCCAGCCTTTCTGGCCGCCTCCTTCTCCTTCAGTTTATTCTTCAGTTTCATTGCACTGTCATCTTCCTTGAGATAGCATTCGAATGCCTCATCTCTCTGCGGCGTCTATTAGGCAGGAAGATTTCTTTTTATCAAAGGTATTCTCTGACTGTGAGTACCAACCAGTACGTGATATCAGTCGTGGTTTGGTTCGGGTACCGTTTAATCCCTATTTTCGGCGACAAGGGCATCCGTCATATTTCAATATCTACGTGATGTATCACTATCCGTTTCCATTAACGTTATTACTCAGACAGCACAAAACGTACCGAATATCTCCAAGATGATGTTTAGAAAATGTCTTGACATCTTTCGGATGTAAGGATATTATTTCGAGATGAAAAACGGGTCGGAAGACATCTTCTAAACGTCTTTTTGGCAAGTTCAAGTTTTCTGCTGACTCGATAAATGGCAATTTATGTGATCGTATATCTCGCTGTCCTTCAGAAACATAGCTTGGACTTATCAAGTCTACTAAATGGACAAACAACAGCACCAATTCATCATATTTTAAGTACAGTAACTCAACCGTCTAATTACTTTTGAAACTACTGATGATCCCACCGGCCTGGAACAAGGCATAATCTCCATATCACATGGTTCCCCATATCTCTGAATCTTCATTAGTTTCACCACAGGTCCAAACGCAGGGATTACCCGTCCTGGCCCGATCGTTATTCCTGTTTGAACGGTCAAATTGATCAGAAAATGATCCATCTAAGGCAGGGATAGCCAACTTGATGAAGTCCGAGATCTACTGCTCAATATCCGGACTCAGTGCGATCTACCAATCTCAAATGTTTACCGGTCACGAAGGGAAAGGATGATTTAAGTCAAGTGATATTTGTTTGATTTCACTAAACTCTATTGGAAAATGCGGCGAACACAATACTTACTCAATTCAACGAAATAGTTGTGGCAACTTAATATAGAATTGAATGAAGCATTTGAATGATCATCCTGACCATCAATTTATTCAAAATGAGTTTCTTGTGATAATGTGAATTTCGTATAAAGAAAATGTGTGATTGAAATGACACATAATGATAAAACAGTTGGTCCGTCTAAATCGTTATTTAGAAAAAGAGAAGAAGCCGTTAAAAAAACTGCCGTCAACATTATTTACGCAAATGATGGTAAACTCGAACCGGATAAAAATAATACCAGAATCAGAACAATAGTTCAGTCGTTTCGAACGTTCTAATTTTGAAAAGTTTTCTCAAATCGTCGGTATTTTATTTTTATCATTCTAATTTTTTCAGAATCATGTCTATTGCGTAATAAGGAGGTTCCTTCATTCAAGTTATTCGCGCAAATAACATTACTGAAAGTTTATTGAGCGATTTTTTGTATCTTCCCAACTTTTGTTTCAGACGGTCCATTAATTAACTTTTTGCGGTAGTAGCTTTGCCGGCAACTCTGACTAATCTACGTTGTATACCTTGATCCTCTATTTCGCCAACTTTGTCAATCACAGTCTCATCTTCGCCAACTGAAGATGACGATGTCACCTTCGATAAACGTTCCCCAGTAGATTTCTTACGTCGTATTCTCCCAGTACCACTCGTTACTACAATCTAACAATCAGATCATCAATCTATTTAATATCAGTGATAATTAGCCAGACGGATTGGCAGGCGTGATCCATTTGCAGTTGATAATCTAATGCAAGCAACATAAATTAATGTGCGACCATCTTCTAGATAACAAATCGTACGAGAATACGTCTAAATGACGTACATCTTATGACTCACAAGGGGAGCACATGCATATGGGGTGACCGATGCTGATAAAATTTGAACTGCAGGTGAAACTCGAATCTCGCTTCACCAGTTCAAATTTTATCAAGAACGGTCACCCTGGATACCTGTACCCCCCCCCCCCCTGTCAGTTTTCGACGTCAAATTGGCGTCTTGTGTCTTAAAGACATTTTGTAGACTCGAACTTATTTTAGTTTCACGCTATCTGGCACGTATTTGGAATAGTTGAAACATTTCAATCACCTTGGACGGTTTAGTCAGCGACAAGGTGGAACCCTTTATATCTTTTGCAGCCAAATCGTAAGCATCTCGCGCTGCTTGCTCCAAGGCTACTTTGTGGTCTGCTTCAAGCCTGCAAACGTAGTGATTTTTTTGCTATTAAATGATGAGAATTTTCAAAGGGCAATTGGACATTGCTATCACCAACTTTGCAAACAACTCCTTGAACGTCTTAAGCAATATTTGAGACTGCGACAAACTCAAAAGCATCAAATCGTCCAAGCCACCATTTAGGAAGTCAATGGCATCCTGTTCGATTTGCTTTGCTCTCGCCGTCGACACGTTCCCCAATGGCTCCTGATGAAGGAGCATATTGTTCACGGCCAACTCCTTTTTCAAGCGAGCAAGGTTCTCTCGCAACTTCCCCACCTCGATGTCAGATTCTGGCATAACATCGTACCGGATCTTCTTTGGTTTCAACTTCTTCACGTTGCTGGCAAATCTCAACGTTGATAATGTCAAAATTAGATCTTCGTCGGTTACACGGATGTGTGCGATGAAACTGTTCATAATTGGACAAAAACTTTTAAGTTCGATGAATTTCACCTGCGGTGTAGATATAAGACTGATTACCGCAATAAAGAGCTTAGTTCGAATGCGTGACCCAAATATTTGAGCAAGTTGCTATTGTGCCGAGGGATGTTGGATCTGTTCGGGTTCCGCAAAGCGAGAATAAACTGTTCCAATTTTGCCTTGTCCAAATTTGCGTTGCAAATTTGCTCGGCTGATTTACGGCAACCCGAATTTCCAACAGAATCGAAACCGGCCATATCGACGATGTGAATCTGCAAAAATTTTTCTGATTACTCCTGACAGTTACGTCGTGCGATTCATCCCCCATTATCTTACTCTCGAATGTGTCGCCACTGCCCACGATGTAATCAAACTGGTGTTCGACACGTGAAATGTAAGGATGCTCGTGCCTTGGTGGGACGCATCGTACGTTTCTCCTTGTTCAATTGACTTGCGTGCTTCGCCTTCGAATATTTTCTTCAGAGTTTCATCTTCACTGTTCACGGGTACTGAAGTAACGTTCTGAATAAATTATGAAGTACTTTTAGACACGTTTCGGGTGAAATAGTCAATACTCCGAAAGAGCTCAACAGCGGTTAAACCTTCAAGGCCTCACGGATATTAAATTTTGCTCGGCCGTTTTTTCCAACCAGCAAATCCTTTACTTGATTTTTGTATATTTCTACGTAGCTCATGCGATATTCGATTGCATCGGAATATTTCCTATTCCGTTTCTCTTCAAGCATATCTGATAACATCCGTGCAATAATGCCTCTGTGCTGAAAAAATTAACATGCACGAATAAATTAAGGAATCTGAGAAAGCAACAAGGCATTACGGTATGTATGATTTTCAGATCACTTTAAAGTTAAGTTTTTTACTTCATAATTGTTTCTCAATCCAGCAGTTGTGAAGCTTTTTCCAGTGCCGGTTTGTCCGTAACTTACGAGAACGCTATTAGCCCCATCTAAAATGCTTAAGCGATGGAAAATTTTAACATGGTATTTATTCGTTACTGCAAATGAACGAGTATTCACTTTTTCAGCAAGTCTTTGGTGACGCTTTCATAAACTTCTTCTTGTGAGCAGTTGTAGAAGACTCGATCCGTTGCAAACCGCCAATAAACCGGGCTTTTGGATTTCACTACTCTGTCATACTTGATATCTTGCGAACAGCGTACGTACATGTCCTGTCAAAGTATTCATTTATTACATACGTCGGCACTGAAGTTACATGGACAAGTAAATAAATCCCGATTCTACAGCTTTTACTGTCTGACCGATCGAATCACCTTAGCAGTACTGTAGATATGACGACAAGATTGCATTTTTTATAATCCTCCTCACTCACCTTTCCGTTGTCATCAAGCTTCAGAAGAGATTCACAAATTTTCGTAAGAGGTAAAATTCTTACGAAAATTTTAACGTTTTTTACTTGTGCAGCTTCTTCCTCATCCATCATTTGATATCGTTATTACCTCAATTTCAGAGACTTATCTACTATGCATACATACACAATGGTACCAAATGAAAAAATAATTGCATGCAAAATACCCGAGATGCTTGAAATATTTTAAGTATCATTTAACCGCCGCAATTCAAAAATTGCAATTTCTTCAGTTTTCGGAAATTAAACATAATTGCAAGGTTAACTCAATTATTTCACATTATACCGTGAAGTAAGTATCGAATAACTTAATCGCAACATTGAAAACGGCCTCCTGGTTCTTTGCTTAATTTACTCGCTTGCTTTTACTCGGATTGGCAACTCCGCATGCACACCTGTACTCATATTCAACTCAATTCTCCAAGCAGGCGTCAAGTAAGGCTGGAACCGCTGGAACATACCGGACCTAAACGTGGAAACATGCCACTTCGGCGCCTACAGATAGGCAATACCGGAATACTATTTCGTTCGTGAGATGGAAAATTGTAACTCCGGCTGCCTATCTGCAGGCGCCGTGGTGACGTATTTCCTCTATACGCCGCCGCACAGCGCGTGCGCTTGGAAATTGTTTGGCGTGCGTGATTCTCGCGTGCAGTTGACGGAGTGAATTTGTGGCTGTTGCACGTGTACAGAAATTTGTTGGTTATTCATGAGAAATTTATACGGTTTTTGGTATTCTACAAATTGTAAGTAAGTATTCTTACCTCCTGAGCTCTATCTAAACAAACAGATAATTTTTTCAATGCCCACTACGCGGGCTTATTGTACTGTACAGTTAGGTTATGTTACACTTGTAATTTCTGAGGCTATTCCTTTTTTGCAATAATATGTGATAATATTATGGCCAATTTTCAACTCAGCAATGCGATCTAAACATACCTTTTGTGACTTTGTTTAAACAAAGAGATTGTGCTCCTTAGATTTCGACGCGTCGGCAATATTAACCTCTGTAGGCTCTTATTCTCCGTTTCTTTCAGCTTTTACTTTTAATAACAATCGTGATTAGATTCATGATTATAAATATCATATCCTCGGCATTATATATTTCGTCTCGTACCGAAATAATTATTTTAGTTACATCGGAAAATGGGTCCTATGTGATGATTGTAATAAAGTATCTTCTTACCGTCACGACTAATATTAATTTTATTTCCAGATTTAATTCACAATCATGGTGAAAGTAAAGAATAAGAAGCGTAATTTGGCTGAAACGACAGCCAAAAAACGTGACCAAAGTAAGAAGAAATCGTTGAATGCATTTGAGGTTCATATAAATAAAGAAAAACACAAGGTCTTGGGTCGGAAGAATAAGGCGGATCGTGGACTGCCTGGCGTTGCACGTGCAAAGGCAATAAACAAACGTAAAAATACTCTGCTCCACGAGTACAAAGTGAAGGACAAAAGTAATACGTTTGTAGACAGACGTATCGGTGAAAAAAATTCTGCCATGACCCAGGAAGATAAAGTGATGGCTAGGTTTGCTGCTGAGAAAATGAAGGCACACAAAAAAAAGAATATCTTTAATTTGAACGACGAGGAGCTACTCACGCACAGAGGTCAAACTTTGGCAGAAATTGAAAAATATGACGACCCAAGAAGTGATGACGACGAGTATAGCGATGAAGAAAATAAAACGGGAAAATTGGACAAAGACTTTGTAAGCGAAGCTCACTTCGGTGGTGGCCTTCTATCAAAATCTGACTCGTCGATGTCTAGGAAAGATTTAATAGAACAGTTGATAGCAGAGTCAAAGAAACGCAAAGCCGAAAAGCAAAAGGTACGGGAACAAACCTTGGACTTGACTGATAAACTTGATAGCGAATGGAAAGATCTTTTGCCTATCGTGAATGCTTCGAAAAAACGTGTAGAAGAACCCTATGAGAAAACAAAGGTCGACGATTATGATATCGCACTTAGAGAATTGAAATTTGAAGCCAGAGGCACGCCATCCGACAGACTTAAGTCTGAAGAAGAAATTGCCAAAGAAGAAAAAGAGAAACTTGAAACGTTGGAGGCTGACAGACTGGCAAGAATGAAAGGCTCTGCTGGAAATGCAGACAATGCAGCGAAGCACAAATCAGCCGATGATCTGGACGATGGATTTGTTGTAGAGGATATAAACGAAGAAGCACTTACTTATGGCGAAGATGGAGTAGTAAATGGTATCAGTAAAGAGAAAGATGATGAGAACCTTGAGGATAACAATGAAAATAAAAGTGTCGAGGAAAGCGAGAGCAGAGAGTCCTCGGAAGATGAAAATACAATGTCAGAAGACTTGATTAACGATTTAGCACATGTTCAAATGCTTGAGGAGAAAGTAAAAACAGATACAGAACTTGTGCCTAATAATGGAAATCAAATACAGCACAAATCTAAAGACCCTTATGACAATATTCCAGTTCTGAAGATATCTGATGATAATGAAGTTACTAAAGCTAAGGTTAATAAGCATCAAAGAATTTCTGATGATGCTGATCTCTTAAGGAAAAATGACAACCGAGCAGCTGCGAGTACAAAGATCTCGAAATCTCCGATTACTGTTGAATCATCAGGCAATGGTGTTGAGGATAAAAGTTCGGAATCCGACATTGAATCTGAAGCAGAGGAAAACTCAGATGACAATGATTCAGATGAGGACAACTTGTCTGATTTGAAAATGGATGAATCCTCAAGCGAAGAGGATACGCCATTGTTGATGAAAAATGTCAAATTCTCAACAAATGTAACCCAAAAAGTAATGCCATATTCGAAACCAACTTCTACTCCACTAAAATCAATACTGAAAACTGTAAATAATGAATCGAGTAAAGTAGAAAAACTCTCCGCAGAAGAAAGAACTGCACTAATCATAGCAGATCTTTTAAAAAGAAAAGAAATGATGGAAAAAGCTCGCGAAGAATTGCCTTACACCTATGCAGCACCAGAGAGCATCGAAGAATTGCAAAAACTGTTGCAGCATCAAAATGCCGATTATCAATCAGTTATTGTAGAAAGAATAATTAAATGCAATCATCAATCGCTGGCAGAAAGTAACAAAGAAAAATTAGCCAAGCTGTTTGCATATTTACTTCAACATGTGAATGAATGTATGATGAATGCTGAGGACAGAGATATAGGCAATTCTTTTCAAATATTCGATAGGTGTGTATTAAATGAATCTAGTGATATCAAACTTATAAAATACAGTTTAAAGAAGAAGTAATTCTGTATTTTGAGAACATGCATTTTTAATATAAATTTCGTAATGTTATAGACTGTGTCCACATCTCTATGATCTTACGCATGCGCTTCCAGGAAATGCTAAAACATGCATTCAGGAGATAATGAAAGAGAAACACGATACTTTCGAACTACACCGAAAGAAATATCCTGACCTAGACACTGTAAGCGATGAATGTCAAGCAAAAAATACGTATTTTACAAGTATTAAGTAATGTCATTCTAATATTTCTTCATTATGTACGTGTTTTTCAGCTGATTCTCTTCAAACTGGTGTCTCTTCTATTTCCAACTTCTGACTACAGGCATCCGGTTGTTACTCCAGCTATAGTATTTATGTCTCAAATATTAACGAGATGTCATGTCAGAAGTAGAAGTGACATTTCAAAAGGGCTATTCATCTGCACCCTTGTTTTGGAGGTAATAACACCCTTTATTTTTATTCCTTTCCTCTACACAGGATGTCGGTGAACTCTCAGATCACAGAAGAGTAAACCATTGAAATGATGGTTTGAACATTTTTTAAAGTAATCTACACTCCATTTTAATAAATGATGCATGTGATTTGCTTTTCATTTTCAGTACACTTTATTATCGAAACGATTTTCGCCATCAGTGATCAACTTTTTACGGGGAGTCATACATATGAGTACACCAAAGCCCTCTGTTCAAGTAATAAAAACAATTCCGCCGTTTAAATGTATAGGAGAATTGAGTAATCTGTTGGTCGTAGACACGGATCAGACAAAATTCAAAATTAATCCAGAATCAAATCTTATGCTGGCAACTGATTTGAATGAAAACGAAATCGATGACAATTTCAAGATCAGAACATTTGTAACTGCGGTGAATTTAGTCTCTGAGTTTAAAACTCAACTCGAAGAACTAGACGCAGCTTATCCAATATTTGAACCCATCATTAAACTTTTAAGCATAAATAAAATGAGTAATTATCCAGAAAATGTGAAACAGCGTGTCAGGTGCATTCTGAAAGATTTGAATACTTTGAAGGATAAAAAATTGGAATATATTACTCGTGAGAAAAAGAAACCAAAAGCTTTGAGGCTATATGAACCAAGGATAGAGACTGTGTAAGTACTTGAATCACGAATCACTTTTTATTATTCATTTCTCCTAAAAAAGGCTTTATTCTTATTTTTTTACGTGTCGAAAATGTTACGTACTTTCACAGATATGACGGAAGAAGACATAAACCAATGTCCAAAGAGAAAGCAGAGAGAGAAAAATTGTTGCACAAGTACAAAAGAGAAGTCAAAGGTGCAATACGAGAAGTCAGACGGGATACAGCGTTCTTGGCAAAAGTACAGATCAAACAACAAATTAAAAGGTGTGTTACCCAAACTGATTTTGAAACAAAAAAAAAGGAAAGCTGCATAAAATTTCCTACTATCTAGGTGAATTAATAATATCAATATCTAATACATCTCTAACCAATCGTATGAATTTTTCAGTGACCAAGATCGTAAACGAAAAGTTAAGGAAATTTTCGGCGATGCAGCACTTCAGCAGGGTGAGCTTAACAAAATTAAGAGGTCCAAATGAGGCTAATATGATTATTATTAGCTACAGGTATGGATTTATAGACGTGTCTACTACTATTCCTGAATGGAAAAACTATGGTACACAATTTTGGTACCATTGTATTTATTGAAACTTGTACATATAGTATAATAGAAGAAGCACTATTTTATAACTAAATTTCAAATAAACAACAAAATTCGAAATATCATCCGATAATTCGCACAACCATAATCTAAACATTGTATGTAATCTTGAGCTGAAATTGTTTGCGGTGTAAGAATAAACACCGTGTAATTACCAGATAATTATCTGAAGGAATATTTGTAAATAACGTTCGACTATGATTGGTGGTGACAAGACAAATCGATTCAGCTCCTCATTTTTTGAATAGGGTTCGCGAATGTTTAAAAATTGTCAATACCCTACCTATTGTAAAAATCACTGGTAAATGCTTACAATATTTTCGTTGATTCAGACGTTCACTTCGCAACATAAAAAGCTGACGGTGGTAACAATTTGAATTCGTTCTCTTTATTACAATCTTCATCTTGTGGTTTACTTGCAAACGAGATTTCGTCACCTAAATTCCTAAAATATGTAGGATTTTCTATTAGATACGTTTTTATTGAATCTGAATCTGATTTTGAACCATCAGGGGAAAGTGAATATGAAATTTCGTTAGAGCTCGTTATTTTTCTAGCTAAAACTTCACTAGCATTCAACCTCAACTTGCGAAATCTCATTAGATTATCCATCGAAAATTTTTGATCATTTCTTGATTTGCTTCTCAATTCAAACTGATTCGGAATCAATTGACCTGACAAGTGTTTGTACCCTTGGTTATTATCATTCAATCGAGAAGATAACACCCTTGTTTTTAATTTTGCGTCTTTGACAAAATATTCAGTCTTTGGGGTACGATCTCTCGGTATTTCTACCTTGCTGACGATAACTGGAATTTTATCGGAACAATGTCCAATGCCGAAACGTAATTTAATCTCGTCTTTCATAAAATCAGGTATCACAAAACGGGGAATAAAGTTACACGCATATATATTATCATTGTGTTTTGATTGCAGTATAGGTGTGTAACTTTCAAGATCGTTTCGACTGGTAGTTACTTGTGATTTAGTCTGAGATTTACAGAAAACAGTTTTATTCCACTTGTTGAAATACTTTCTCAACAATTCAAATTCGTGAGCGGAATTCATCGCAACATTATTTAAGTGTGTTTCATATCTTAATTCTGTGCTACTGAGAAAGAATTTAATCAAGTGTTGCAGACCCTCTTTAATAATTAATTTCTTGTGATACTCTCTGGCGTTATATATCTCTTGTTTCTCTGTTAAACGAACTTCAGTATAATATTTCCATACGATGAAATACTTGTAACTGATTTTCATTTCGTAAATTTTATCAGCCCACCTCTGATTCAGATGATTTTTCATCAGAGTTCCATATCTGATGTACCAAATCTTTAAACACTTTTTCAAGATGAAAACATTAATAATGTTGTTCAAATTGGTCTGGTGTTGACGCTTTGTTTTATGATTAAACAGAAACTTTTTCCATAAACAAAAGTATTTTCGTTTTAAATGAGATTGGTGGAATTCATGAGCATGAAACAGTTTACACTTTTCTTTTAGAAGCAACAATCTAGCCACTCTCCAGTGTTGAAAATATATTGTTTTAGCAATGAATTCAATTTTTTCTACTCTATCTTCCAAATAAGACAAACGAATTTTTTTGCTTCTCCTATAATTTACGTAGTGTTTCAAATGATCAAACGTTTTCGAGTATATCTTTTTTTGATAGTAAGATCTAGACACCGATCTTTTCCTGAAACTAGATTTTTTATGATTTACATATAGTTTCCATTGTAAAATCAATTTCAGTTTCAACTTGTTTTGTGCCCTTCGATTATATTCCTCAACTTTCTTATTCAATTCTTTCACCCGAAGACAATGCTCCCGCCAGTTTCCAAATACTCTATTTACAAGATTCTTTTTATAAAAGTTGTTGACCGTTTCTATCTTCTCCCGTTTTACTTTTTTTCTCTCTATATTCTAAAATACAAGAATTTATTACCAATAAATCATTAGAAATCAGACATGAATTCCGGTTCCAACAATATTTGCTTCATCATCCCGTTTTCATTGAATTTACAAAGTCACACCAGATTTACAATCTCCTTCAAACGTTGGACAGAAATCGTTGGACGTATTTTTATGAATTTACAACACGTTTTACAATCCATTCAGAAAACAATTACCTACCATTGATAGCATTTTAAAAGTTTTCCGCTGCAGCATTTCTAAATAATACTCGTTTGCTTCGTTCAATAAATTTTGCACCCGAATATTTTCATTGCAAAAATTAATCCAGGCAGTAAAACACTTGCCGACTATTTTCTTCTCATAATGTAGACTTGACATCAGATACTTTGCTTTCATAGATATTCTGTTATTATAAGATCTTATCCATCGTGAAATAGCATTCTGCAGTAAGGAGTCTTTAAAAAATTGGAGAGCCTGTGAAAAAAAATCAAAATATTATTTGATACAAAACGATAGAATTATTCCGCTTGAACAAAAATGTCAAATACTTTTTCTTCCAATAAGATGATTCGTCTTTTTTTATTGTAGGTCTTTTTCCACGTGTTCAAGAATTGCTTGCAGTAAAACGTTCTACACAAATCGAAAGCCTTTGCATTCAATGACTTTATTTTCTGTTGAAATATCTTATATTCGATCCACTTCGCTAGACATTTTCCAATAATATGCCGCTTGTAGAAAGACTTTGCCATTAAAATCTTATCCCTTAACTCGAAATCATTTTTTTCATCGATCATGATCGTCCATTTATTCCATACATTTAAAATCAACAATCTTTTGTAAAACAGCTTCAACTTTTGCATCGCCAATTTGGTATTTTTGCAACAGGTAACGTTGTTCGATAAAGCGTCTAAAATTTTTTGTTTCAATCTCATTGTGTAAAAAAAGTTTGCTTTGTGCTTCAGGGTTCTCCCTTGTAATTTGTGACGTACATAACGTCTCCATGTTTTTAACAATTTACGCTTGAGCATATCATCGTGAAATTTAGCTGCTACCATCATGCGTTGCTTTTCAATAATTTGTAATGTGGTCCTGAGAAGAATATGTTACATAAATTATTGACGTTTATACAATAACCAATATTTTTACATGAAATAACTGAAATCATGCGTAATTCTCGTTTCCAAAGAAAATTCTTGCTCAATTACTTATTCTTCCAGAATTGCAGCACCATTTTCAATAAATTGTCTTCGTACAGGTCTATGCAAATCTGAACGATTTCTCGTTTTGTACATTTATAACAAACGTACTTCCGCCAACGTGCAAAATAAAATCCGCTCACTTTGTATGTATAATAATTCTCTGCCTTGGATCTGAGACTTCTCTCATTTTTCTGGAAGTTGAAATATTGGCTGAACTCTCCCAATTAGGCAAACCTTGCTTTAGGAACTACAAGATCGCTCATCATTGAATGAATTAATTTGGACAGAATTCGTCAATTGTGTAATATAAACAAAAATAATAGGTGAGATTCAACATAAACTACACAAGCATTACATATACTTTGAAAAATGAAGGTGAAGAATTTTCTGATCAGTGTTTTGTAAACGTCATCCCGAAAACCAACAGTTGAGAGAACAGCACAATCAAGGTACGTAAATCAATGATAAAACATTCATCCACCTGTTGAAATACATACGATCTCCATCTTCTCATGTATTTTCGCATGAAAATAGATCTTCCAATTAAAATGGATTTCATTTCGAGTAAACTCTGCTTTATTTGCTCGTGAAAATAATCCGATAGTTTCAGTAATAACAGCAAAGTGTACATCGAGTAGTATAATTCTATTGCGTTGTGTCGTATAATCTTAAAATTTTTCCTTTTCTTTGCTATTGTTTTCCAACTAGACATTGTAGTTTTTAATAATCGTTCGTCGTAATTCCATCTTACGATATCTTTCTGTTTCTTAATCATCTTCGCCCTCACGGTGTAAGAGAGCCATTCACTGAATGTTTTCTTAGTTAATTTTCCCTTGTAAAAGACGTCGGCTTTATATATTAATCTGTGAATTTGTTTCACCTCGAACCAATGCGCCTTGAGCTTTTCGAAAGATCTTCGTAACATCTTCATACCGTAATATCGTCTGCACTCCGAGGGATGATATTTTCCAAAAACTTTACGTAAATAAATGTGTCCGTACTTCCTAGCGATAATCTTTTCCCTTATCGTCAATATTTTCAGCTTAATCAAATATTTCGGTAGCTTTGGCTTCAGTTTTCTACCACCATAGGTTGCGACATATTTTTCCGGTGCATAATAAATTATCGTTGTCATCTTAGCCAATGATGCTATTTTTCATCTGCAGATCTGCTTGTACCTGTATTTATTATTCAACCAACGTTTCAACCACGTCTAAACTCCGTCGTTCGTTAGTTCAACTTCTTCGTTTTAATGTCACAATGACACAAATATATTCTCTCAATATGCGACTAGAGTATTGTTCATTCACGAGCTGATTGCATTTAAGTTCACGTTTTCGTTTTCAAAATAAATAACACACTGTTGATATTTTGAAAACTGAGACGCACGGTTCTCGCGAGTTTTAAATTCGGAAACCCGCGACGATCGCGACGAAGTATCGAGACGTCAATGCGATCGAATTCACAAACTCGAAGTGGTACAATCTGCGTGTGAATTTCATATGTTGCTCAGTTCAATTCATCATCACTCGCCCTGGCCAAGGAGCCAAAGTACCAACCTTACTCAGAGAAATAATCATATCTTCTGAAATGACGAAACTTGGACACTTGTTTTCTCTGAGAAGATCACGAAATTTAGAGTGAACTTGGTTCATAATTATTATCTTGCACTTTGAGAACTTGAGGCTTTACATTTTTATCGTGAGTAAGCAAATAAGAGCTGCAACGTACGCCGATGCTGTCAGGTGAAAAACTCCTTCACTTTTATCCTTATAATCTTTATTTACATACATCATAAAGTCTTTGAACCCACGTCTTCAATTTTGCTGTTACCATCAAGAATTAACTGACAAAATTAACCTTGAACTATCTCCAAGAAAAAGTACCAAAAAAACTGCACCATAAAGTAAATGAAGTAACCTCACTTTTTCCTCAACACACTGAAGTGTATGTTAATTTTTTCTTCTACCTTTCAACGAAAAACCGCAAATTTTGATCCGCTAAATTTATTGGGATTAAATAACTTAAAAATTTCAAACTCTATGTAGACAACATCAAATTTTCAAAGTAAAAGTGACATTTCCTTGTAGCTAAAAGTGACGTCCAATAAACTTTATAAATTATTATATAAGTATTTCGTTGGATCAACACACAAAGCAAAGAAAAATATACCTCGAACCTTGTCATGTGATAACAATTATTGTAACGTAAAAAAGTTGCTCCCACTTTACATGATGTCAATCTTGTGGAATCGAATCAGACAATTGTTACGTTACCTACTGCAACTGTGCACTGTCGAATAGCTAATACGATTATTCTTACGAAATATTGTAAGGCTGATTACAGTTTTCCCAATATTTCATTTTTGTGTAAGCTTTTGTTTTTGATTATCCAATCAAAAGTCAATAATTGATTATGATAACCACGAGCATGGTTAACCTTCAGAGGGCCAGCATTTTTCGCTTGAAATTCAATATTTTTTAGAGGTGTGATTTATGTACATAGATAGTTAACAAATCTAGTGGAATTTTCAAGTTATCTGCTGAATCCTAAAAGAGCCAGGCCAGTCCTCTAAAGGGCAAATGTGTTTCCAATTTTACCTGATCAAAGTTACAAGTCACAAGAAAAATTATCACTTCTACTTCAGCACGTACTGTAAACAATTGTAAATAACTATGTGAATGCATCGATAACTCATGCTAAAATGATTCTCTCAAGCATATTTAGCTACGATACTTTTCCAGTTTTCAACACCAGTGAACAAGGCTTGATTGTCCTGAGCTTTTTTAATGAAACTTCCACAGTGTTCAAAATCTGTTATCTCATGAAAAATTAACATTTATTTTATTTCTCTAGGGCCAGCAATGCTAAGCATATTCTGAAAATAATCGTCTCGTTTATCACAATGTCTGATACTACCAGTCAATCCTCATCAGAGTTTGGCTTGGACAGCCAAGGCAGAGTGATTAGAGTTGACCCCGATCAAAGTCAGCCGATACTAAGACTTCCCAGTGTTGAGGAAACTTTACAAAGACTTGGAAATACTTTTAATTCTGGTCAATCGACAGCGGAACATTATAGCGGTAAGACATGATAGAGGGCTTGATAACAATATTTTACTCCTGTAGCTTTAATGAGAGTCAAGTTGTTCTGTTTATTACTATGCATTTTTTAGAATTATACTTGAAATTTCATTTTATTAACTGCTTACCTAATGAAGTTGGCATAAATCTACTATTGAATTTCAAATGTTGTTATTACCAAATACTACTTACTTACAAAATAGAAACATCAGATTCACTATGGAGAGGATCATCTCCCGAAGATGATACATCTAGAAACACATTACCAAATCTCACAGACACTGAACTATCTGTAGATGTTGCCGACGGATCATCAACCCCTAATGAAACATCAGAAACTGCAACAGCATTAACTTCAGAAGAAGAGTAAGACATGTTTTCATAATGTACGATACATTTTTTTTGAATGTCAGTGTCACAGTTTCATTTGGTAGATAATCATTTCAGGTAAAAGAAACTTTATACTGAAATCGTTATATATAAGAAAAATGTATAATTTTAGTAGAAAGTATTGTTGGGTTTGCTTTGCAACCGATGAAGATGACGCCACTGCATCATGGGTCAAGCCGTGTCATTGTAGAGGAACAACAAAATGGGTCCATCAAGGCTGTATACAACGCTGGGTTGATGTCAAGCAGAAAGGAAGAGCAGGCGAAGACGTTTCATGTCCGCAATGCAACACAGAGTATATCATCATATATCCAGACATGGGTAACGAAGTCATTTTAATACATCAAGAGCGTTTGAAAAGTTATAAATTGTTGAATGGAAACACAGGAGAATATCCTAGTACCTGTTAAGATATAACTATGTTTTACAGGTCCTTTGGTTGTTATGTTGGATACAATGGATAGCGTGATATTCCGCGTTTGTCCATTTATAGCAGCTGGTATAGTTGTCGGCTCAATTTACTGGACTGCTGTTACTTACGGTGCTGTTACTGTGATGCAAGTGGTTGGTCATAAAGATGGATTAACTATGATGGAGCAGGCAGATCCCCTTGTCTTGCTGGTCGGCTTGCCTACAATACCAATTATGCTGGTTCTTGGAAAAATGCTCAGGTGGGAAGATCAGGCTTTGAGTTTATTGAGAAGACACGCTTCCAAAGTGCCAATCCTCAGACACTTTTTGCCAAGCAGGTGCGTAGAAATCAATTCTGATTGTTTATGTTTTAATTTATTTTTTTTCAATCCGGAGTTGTGATGTACTCATTTTTTTTTTTTTCATCCAATATTCAGCTACATTGAGGATGAAAGACTGCAATCATCCGACGTCCCACCAATGAGTGATCCAGTATCTGCAACTAGAGTATTGTGTGGTGCACTTCTGCTTCCTACGATTGCTAGTATTTGCGGCAAAATCTTTTTTGAAAGCGTAAATTCTAATTTCCAGAGAACCTTGTTGGTATGCGTCCATTGCAATTTACTTGAGAATTTTTTCTTTGCTGTTTACCTGTAGGAACGTTTAGCTCATGAATAAATCTGTTGCAGGGCGGAATGGCGTTTATAACAATCAAAGGCGCGTTTAAAATATACCATAAACAACAGCAGTACGTTCGCCAATGTCAGAGACGAATTATGGATTACACGGACAGCAATATTGCATTATATCGAAGACATCAAAATGGCGAAAGTACGATCAGCTAAACTTTGACAATGAGCGAAGCCGTTCGATATACAATAACGAAGTTTTTAAATGAAGATTAGAAGCTTTCGTGTATGACCTGAGAGAGTGACAACAGAATTTACTGGGCTAATTGTAAGGGGGTGTTGAAGCGCCGTCCAAGTAAGCAAATCGTATTTTATACCCTTTTCCCCTCGAGTAATAAAATCGTTTCAAACTTTGGGAAATGATAGCGTCTGTAACCATGCTTGTGTAAATCATGGAGAAAGGTTCAGAAAATTGGCGGAAACACGATAAATATATTTACAGTCAACTCTCGCTCCCATACTTTTTTTATTTTTCCACAACTTTTCCGAATTTTTCTTACTGATCGCTAAGTTTGATTATGAAGTTGTTCATTTGCCGAAATTAGACACGATCTTATCGTTCCGGACAGGAAAACCGTGTGAAATACGTTTTGTTATCCTTGTTGAACGCTTGCAAAAAAGCATGTCAGGATACTGTCGGACACATTTAATTAGGCCTATCTCATCACCACTCTGAAATAAAAATTATATGTACGCTAAAGCAAAAGAAACAGAAGAAAACAATGTTAATTAGTAGAAAGAAAGTAGGGAATGGAGTTTCATGTAACACACAAAAAAAGTTTAAAAGCCTAAATTCTTTTTGAGCATTCTTCGTACTTTCATGACCGTGTAAAATGAAAAATGCCGGATAAAGATTGACACATTGCGTATGCATATTAGATTGGATACAGATTTCACATCTATCTTACTTCTGAGATCTGTATCTGAATATTAACGATGACACGATAATGACAAGTTGCATGCTGATATTATTTGAAGCTGCATAGAAAATTGACAAAATTGTATAAAACGCTTCCGAACTCGTTATTAAAATCGTAACTCCAGAACGCGGTATGATAGTTTTGGTATGCTTTTACAAAAAAAGTGAGGTTTAAAAGTGAATTGTACATTCTTTCTGCCAGACGAAGCTTTCACAAAAACTAAGTCATTTGTTCAAGGCATCTCGTATGTTCAAATCAACGATATAACGATATTCGTTCGGAATTACAATCTCATGAATGATTTTTTTTCGTATTTTACTTATGGATTTAAGATCCAAAGTGTCGGGAAAGGTTTGACATAATAAATATATTTTGTAAACGAATTTTATTTTATTAAATACTTGATTTAATGATCGTGTAGATAAGGCATAAAATAAATATTACATCCGAATACCCTAAACTCTTTTTATTCGCTGCTGGGAATAATTTGAAAATGAGTAATCACCAGTTAAACCAACAAGTCACCAAAACTCTACTACTAACATGGGTGTATAAAATTATATTAAAAAGAGAATAACAATTTTCTAAAAATTAGCTTAGACAAGGTTCAGGAACCATGTTGCCAAAATTTTTACTTATGATATGTCATATTTATATAGTACTTATCAAACAATTCAAGAATATTTTTTTCCGTTTTAATACTGTACAAACTAAAGAGTATCAACTAGTTAAGTACACGTCATTTATAGAATCATTTGTACGTTTAAACCTAATAGTATTGGTCCTTAAGTACTTTTGATTGCAATCACCCATTAATCATTGAACATAGTTATTGCTTTGGCTAACGCAACGACTTAGTTTTATTCACATTAATCAACTTAACAAGGTTAAAAGTGATGAAAATTATTTATCCATAGTTAAAATTATACATCTTAATGACTTCCTCAATCTAATATCGGCATGTATACAATTGAGTTGCAAAAACTACTCATTAGGAAGTACGTGAAAACAGATGCAGCCATTCTATAAAACAATTTGACACTAATTGTATCTCTTCGTTTTATGCTATGTTTCGAATCGCTACATAATCAAACGGTATCTGTTACTTAGATACATTTGTTTTATACTATGCATCAATTAAACTGAAAAATTTTATTGTGCAATTGGTATCATTACACGTTAAATTCACCACATACAATACATTTCTTTTGGTGTGATATTTAAAAAGTTATAGTAGAAGAAAATCAAATTCACTCAGTCCACATACACAAGGAGAGATATGATTCGATTTCCAAATTAACACTGGCCAGTAACTTTACACTATTTGTCCAAATACTTCAATAATGTACTACATAATTTGACTCTTTTTATAATCATATTGATGCCATTTTTCTTCAGTTTTACTTTGATTTTTAGTCAATGATTACAAGAATTTCTATATTTAAAACTAATATCGTATGGTAAGCGATATAAGAGTCAGTCTAAACTGCTTCTGGCTTCTAGAGATACAAGTAATGAAACTAAACTGAGATATTCCACACTGTTGTTAATCAATTCAGTTATTGAATATCAAGGCAACAAAGCAATTTTAGATCCAAAACTTACATTCATATGTATTATTTTTTTTTTTTTTTGAATCACCTTATCAGAGAGACAGATTCTAGACATGCTAATACATTATGGAGCAAAAGTTCTGAACTCAACGTCATGATTGAAACTGTATAAAAAAGGTTAAATTCATCGACTTTTTGCTTCAAGAGAATGGCAGAGAATTCTCAATTTATTCAGAATTATAAAAACTTTGGTTGGAAGAGCTAGTTAAAATAGAGTTTCTAATAAACTAGGTAAGAGAACAGAGTGTGAAAGATGTAAATTCTATCTTCAAAACTTCAATCTTGCGATAGTCAACATAGATTTGAAACATAAAGGAATCCATCTTAAACAATTTACCACAATTATCACAACACTGAAATCACCTTAGTTGAGGTCCCAAGTATTCTAAACTTATAGAAAAAAAATCTGGCGGACTTTCGCTGGGTACTAACTGCACCTTCTCTGACTTTTCTCCAGATTCTGTTGATCTGATACTTCCAGTTATTCTGAAAAATGTACATGGACGCATATTTCCATATTCTTCGCCGTCATACGGCGGGCTCAATATATCCAAAAACGCAGCAGGACCGTCGATGCAAGAGATTTGATGAAGATTTTTCTCTCTAGGTGTCAAGACACATGCGTCATCTGTGTCTTTGACCAACATTCCTGGATGCTTAATCGCGGTATAACCAGTGTTCGGTTCCATTATATGATCTCCGCTGATTTCAAGCGTAAAGCTGTCTATCTTCACAGTCCCAGCGATGACCTGTGTGTGTGAAAGAGAAATTAATTTAACTCTATAGAAAAATGATATAAGTTTTCCTTGATCGGAGACAAATATTTCTAGCTGCTCTCTGTTCATAACTCTTATTCAAATTTTGAGCACGTGTATAAATAGAACAAATTCCAACTTTGAAAATTTGTGGCAAATTGTAGTAGAGACTGCTGACATTCGGGGTTTTTATACTTATAAGAAAGAAAGAATTATCGTACCTTCAGCAAGCCGTGCATTCCTGGGTGATCATGCATTGGCATTGTTACACCTTGCTTCAATATAAATATCGCGATGGTAATGTCTTGATTTTCGAATATGTCAACAACGCACATGGGCGCTGACTGCATTTGAACAGATTCCAAAACATCACGATCCAATCTTACGTCAGCAGCTGTTACTTTGTTCATTAAACTCCGTAGTAGTTCAAAATTCTTTTGACAAAGTCTGTATCCCATGGAGTTACGACCTGCGAAAGTTTTCAACGCTTGTTTCCACAGTATCTCCATTCTTGACGCCATTTCTTGATCGATCAACTATTTTATTGTATACTTTCGTTTTCGTCTCTTATTTATTTATTTGTTTATCCACACAAGACTCCCAGTCGAGTTCCAGCGCCGCGGATCTTACGTTACGAATTTATTTTTTAGATAACCAAACGTACACCTGCGTCATAGATTTTAACTACATGTGAATACAACTCTCTTGAAATGCTCTTGAAACACCTTTATAGATACTAGACTATTGAGTAACCACATTCTATCGAAGAGAGCCATCAGCCAGGCTCATGGGGATTGGTTTTCCACAAAAATTGAATGGTAACTTATCGACATCTCGATTGTAGTTACGGGTCGGTTACCGACATGCCTATACCGTTTAATATTAGTTTCAAAAATCTGTTTCGTGTCAGAGGGCGCTGGTATAACCGACCTAGCGGGGATGTAGCGAGTACTGCGTCCAACCGCAACAGTCAGTGTTACCGAAATTACCGAGATTACGGAGATATCGCGGAGAAAGGTTGCCCCGCGGAACCCACACCAGTGCTGTTAAACTACTAATTATTTCTCAGTTTTTTCCGACGGTTATAACTTATGCGGCACCAAAGTTTTTGCGTTATCCATTCCTAAATAAATGCAATAAACGCTGAAGAACAGTTTTACACTTTTGTACAATCTAAGTGCATCGACATATGGCGATGATATAAACTGTGCGACGCGTCGTTAGTTATATCCGTGGGAATATTTACGAAGCATTTGTTGTTATATCTTGTCGTAATGACGTAATATAAGCGTCACTATGGCACGGCGCAAAGTACCAGGTTCTCTGACAATCGTTATAATGGTTCTCTTCACCCTGTTAGTGATTATTTATCACATATTAAGCGACGACGTCGAAGACATATCTGCAGGCAGGGTCAAAGTCGAGGGCGTCTATCCTCCTAACGATTTAAACGAAAGTCCTTTTGGCTTTGCTACACAGCAGCAGCATGACGCCGATATATTGACGAATTCCAAGAGTAGGCTGGCATATTTGAAACATGAACAAAGCTACGAGGAAGTTGTGCCTCTGTTCAAAGGACACAAAATCGTTCACTTGGACTTGAAGGGCGCTCCGCCTACCGTAAAGTATTACAGATATTTATTCCCATTGTTGCACAGACTGGGGGCTACTGGTATTTTGATCGAGTACGAAGACATGTTTCCATTCAACGGCGAAGTAGAGAATATCAGAGCTTTGAATTCTTACAGTCGTCGAGATATTGTAGAGATCCAAAAACTGGCAAAGAACAGTGATCTAGAAATTATACCGCTGATACAAACTTTTGGCCACTTTGAGTTTGTACTAAAATTGGAGAAATACAAGGATCTGCGAGAAGTTGCTCGTTATCCTCAAGTACTCTGTCCGTCGCACAACAAAACGCTTCCTCTTCTTTACGAAATGCTGGACCAAGTTATCGGCGCTCATCCAAATATCAAGCACTTCCATATCGGAGCTGATGAAGTTTATCAACTCGCCGAATGCTCCAGATGCTTTGAGGTTTTGGAAAGAAATAAGTGGGATAAACAGCAGCTGTTCCTTTCTCATGTGGTGAGAGTAGCAACCTATATTAAAAAAAAATATCCTACAGTGAAGGTTCTAATGTGGGATGACGAGTTCAGGGATATATCTGTGCAAGAAATTACCGATAGTGGGTTGAACAAACTGATAGAGCCAGTAGTCTGGAAATATACTACAGATCCAAAAGTATCTCTGACAGAAAATATGTGGGAGAATTATGTTGAACTTTGGCCAGAAAGTGTGTGGATCGCGACAGCGTTCAAGGGTGCTACGGCACCGGATCGTTATTATACCGACATTTCTTATCATTTGAGAAATCACGAGGGTTGGCTGGAAATAATTCGCAAATACTCTTCCAGGATTAAATTTAAGGGTGTCTTTTTGACTGGGTGGCAAAGATACGACCATTTCAGCGTTCTCTGCGATTTGCTTCCTTCCGCTATTCCATCTCTAGCTGTGAACTTGGCAGTTTTGAAATCGTCAACGCTGTACGATTTTCCACACGATATTCCTGATAATATTTTGAAAATTCTTAATTGCGAAACGCCGGTGACTTTGTCTATACCTGAGCCACAATTTGGCTGGACATATTGCGGCTTTCATGGGTCAATGATATATTCCATCATCTTACGATTACATACGCTAAACCAAGAAATTGCCAGAATGGAACAGGACAGTACATTCAAGGGGTGGGTAAAAGAGTATAATTTGAACTACGCTTTTTCCAATCCTAGTCACATAGAACATGCATTGAGTAGCTTAGGCGAGTATAAAAATGAAATAATATACATTGAGACAGACATGCGGAAGGCAATGGAAGACATCTACGATAATTATACAATTGATGAGTGGATTGAAACTTATGTAGAGCCTTTGAATGAAAAGTTGACCAAACTTTTGGCGCTTAAGAATAGAATATTAGAACGTGATAGTTGGCCGAGAAGGCCATTAACGAAGCATGAGCTTTAAACCGAATTCATCAATAACATTGGATTGATTATACTTCAGTTTGTTTGTTACAAATTATCGACAAAAATATGCCGATAATTGTTAAAGAACATTACTTATTGTCCTTGTTATCATCCTATTAGTATACTACATAGTCTGATCAAGTTAATGATAAGGCATAGAGACGTGTAGAAGCTCATTTGTACTTGACGAATCAAGATCCTTCAAATATAATTGAAATATATATATCTATTAAACTCACAGTACACGTAATATTTAAACATGTTATCCTGAAAAAATGTATGAGACATCATATTTTGCGGTATAGATTTGAACTGATTTATGGTCGTATTTATTCTATAGTTACGTATTTGGTTATTTATAATTCCTGTGCACGTATTTAGCAAGTATAATAATAAGGAGAAGATCGTTCAGTAGGGTAAAAAATTCATCATTTATTTTTGCGTCATGGTATATGACTTTATCATGTAATTTTTAGAGTATTACTGAATGATTTATAGTAAATTTTGCTTAAGAAATCTCATTGTCAGTTCTATAAGTCATTTCACAATGGTTTTTTTTTTTTTTTTGTTTCCGTAGGCTGGTAGGTCGTCGTTCCATGTTATGCAAAAGCATAGCTAATGTTAAGCAACCATGACTTGAGAATTAGACTGAGAAATATAATTTTTAAGTATCTGTTCCATCTTATCATTATAATGTATGATAATGTAAATATTGTAACTAATATAATATCGATATAAATATCTTTTCAACTTATTCGATAAAGCGTCTTCGCGAATTGTTGCGTTGGACCCTTCCGAAATTCTTGACTTCGATTTCTTCAAAATCAACTGTCACTTTAAGGCACCCGTTGCTACATTACATCGTTTTTGTTATTATTAATATCGTAACTTATGTGATTAACATTCAATACTATGCATTCAAATAAACTCCTTTCCTTCTGTGTACGTAATTCAACTACTGCAAGGAACAAATACTCGATTTCGAAGGTGGAAGCTCAGAATTAGACTCAGTCTTATGAAGTTTTTTCGCGTGTTTCTTTGCGCATTTTTTTAAAGCCGTCGACGGTATTTGTTTTGAGGTCAAGGTATCATCGGTCACGGACTGCACTATAGGTTTGTAAAATCCTCGATCAGCTTTTGTGACGCAAATACCTAATACTTCGGCAGCCAAACTTGCGACGCGCATTGTTATCTGAAAATATAAAATAAAATTGGATAACAGAGTACAGAAGGCTTTAAATTACTTACATACACAGTCTGAAAATACAGGATTATCGTGGTAACCGATATTTGTTTAACTGAAAATAAGTCCACCAGTGGTTTTTTTTCTTTAGGTAAAAAAAAGTTTACATGGTCTACGGAAATGGTGATCAGTTTTATATACTGCATTGATAAGTGAAATGCCATCCGTTCAGCGCAACTGAAAAGTATGTAAGGTAAATAATTTTTTGAACGAAGTATGCCTTTAGAAAATTCTCTCTAATCTCTAATAAAATAAACTTTACTGTTCATTCGCAGCAATCAAGTTTACGCGTGATTAGGTGAATCCAGCAAACCTATACGTAGATACGTAGTATCCTTGATATTTTAACTCAATTATTAACTAGTTTAAAACTCCTGTCAATTTTTTGTCAACTACACGCATCTGTTATCACAGACGCCGAGCTTCCGCGCAGCAGAATCTGTAGTGTTTCCTGCGCTTGGTGATTGCTGTTGAAAACAGTGATACTTTGTTTCAACTACTGTATAATTATCATTGGCTACATTAAGGGTACCAATGGGAATGGATTTTGACAGACATAGAGAAAATACAGTTGCAGGATTACCTTTCCAAAGAAGACCTCAGTCTATCAATGAAAGATATTCAGGTAAGAAATTTTTCAGCAATTATAATTTTCTGATTCGATTCCTGATTTTATGATTGTTCAAAGTAATCATTGAAAGCGGACTAACGGTTAACTGAAAATCTTACAACGGCCTGAAATAATTACAATGCGATCCTATACATGTTATCCTGATTTGTGAAAGTTGACTGATGTTTTGGTTCTCTCAAGAGCATATCGCTCAATGTGCCGGCGAAATTTGAATGTGAAGGATTACCGATTCGCCGGTTCTAGCTGAAACGTCGTGACACGGTATCCCGCTTTCAGCTGCGAACATGTGGGACTTGTCTCTTTTAACACTCCTCTGATGTTCCATATCACACTTATTTCCTATTATTGCCAAAACTGGTTGTGCTTCGAGTACCTCGTTCACTTTTCTTACCGTTTCAATCCATTCTCCAAGAATTTCGAAACTCGAAGCGTTTGTCACGTCATAGACAAACAGAATTACCTAAGAAACGTAATATAGGTATTCAAAAAGAGTGTATGTAATCATTTTAAGGAATTTCCTACTTCTCCCTCTGTACTTTTATGATTCCATTTGTAACTCCATGACGTGCTTGTTCAAGAGTAACACCAAAATTTCGTATCAGAGATAGTTTAGATACATGAACAGGTATGAAATTGCCGAGAACTATATGATATATACTATAAGGGTCCTCTTGCAGCATGCAATTTCGTAATTAAGTGGGTCAAGTTCGTTAAACTCCTCAATTCAAAAATTCTATCTCAATAACTTACGTACGTGTATTCCGACTTACGTGTGCGCCAAAAATGTACTTGTCCAGCATATTTCCATGTAACGATAATCCGCCAACATCCCAAATGTGAAGGGTGATACTTTTGTAGTCTCCTAGACTGATGTTCTTTAAAAAGAAGTCAACACCGGCTGTCGGCGTATAGTGTCTAGTAAATTCGCCATTGCAGTATCGCGTCGCTATACTGGTCTAAGAAAAAAAATCTTTTAATTAGCGCGGGTTGTGTGTTTCAACAAAGATTTTAAATTTATTTGACTGTTCAACTGTTCAACCCGCATATCACGCATCCAAAAGTGTGATTAGATATTTACGTTATATAGTTGGAAAATTCAAACCGAAAATATGCCTAAATTTTTCACAATGTAGATACAAGCAGTGTCTTCGAAATCAGCGTAATTTAATACTTCTAGATATTCTAGATGAAATATTCGTAGGATCCTTGACTTGGAGATTAGTTGTGCCTTTGTATTATATACGGTAAATATTTCATTGACCACCGAACAAAAATTTTTTACAACCAGTGTCCAAATTATACAAGGAATGATTTTAGTATTTAATGTATGAAGTATGAATTCACAGGACTTGCACTCTGAATTAGTCGGCTTTAGTGATTGCCAATAAGTTGTCGTTGTAATTAACGGGGCGGAGTAAAATGTCCGAATTATTAACAATTCGCTAGTTAGCGCTTTCGAAACTTTTCAAATTCGGAATTTCAACCCCGTCCCTAATTGACAACGTCTAGCGCAACAGATGCTTCCTTCCCAGTCTGCTCAAAGAGCCTTGACAATCCGTTGGCTGAACGAAACGCGAATTGTCCTCTACGGTGCGTTACAAGCATGCCACCTGTTTCGAAAAACCACACTCACTTTTCCAGCTCCGGTATCCCCTACGAGAACGAATTTCAATCGTTTTTCAAAGAGTTCTTCCTCCGAGTCAGACATTTCTTAAATAACAATCGCGCTAATAATAACGTCAGGGTGACACTCGAGTCAGTTTTGTACTGACCACCAGCCTGAAGCAAGGCTCGGTGCCAATCGACCGACCGTCGCCTTGGAGCGGTTCAAATAAAAGCCCTGTCAGCCAACATGAATAAATTAAACAACAATCGATATTCGACCATTATCGCCGTCGATCTGGCCTCAGCTCGCTCTGCAAAAGCCATTACTGGCTCTAGACGTAAAGTCGCCTCGCGCAAGCGCCTTCGGAAGGCCTCTCGCACCATCGTCAAATTGTGCTTTTCCATGCCAACTCTGTATGCATTAGCTTACGCGGTAGCTTGACGCGTATAAAGAAACAAAATTGCACGATCTAGACGTAATTTTAGTCACTGTACTACAATCACTACAATCATGAAGCAACAAGGAAAGAACTTGTATATTGGAACGGTGCTGCAGTGTGCAGGAACGATCACTGAGTGGATCAATTCAGATTTTTCAAGATTTTGTTTCTTTGAGTATTTCTTTATTCAAAAATAATATATTATATACGCTTATCTTCGTAGTTGCGTATCCATGCGTAGATGTTAACATCTCTTTGTTGATAGATACAATGTATTTTTTATGTACGTGTAAATTCGTTCATCTTGGCACTTGAATTTTACGGACACGAAAGGCACAGCACTGTGTCACAAGTCGAGTAATTCACACTTGAAAATTGAATTATCATTAATTTTTCTAATTAAATATTAAATCTTTGTAGTTATGCAATAAATAATAGTTTGTAACTCTGGAACACGTAGTCGTCCTAACTACCGTTGTTCTATCGGCACGTTCGAAGTTGGCTTTAACGATTTCGTAATACCTTCCGTCGCTGGAAATAAAGAGAAAATTGATTTGAATGTATTGTTTACATGTCTAGATAGTAATGGTACCCTTATATCGCTCATTGACTGTGTTGGATCGCTTTAATAACAAGTTTATAATTGAAAAGTCTTTCTCCCAACTCTAGATACAAACTATAGCATTGGATTCTAAAAATAGTTCACTTTATGAATTGATATAGTATATGTTTTCATATTTCTTTCGTCAATCAGGCGTGTTTCTCATTTCCAGAAATGCTCAACTTGAATACATGTATATTATTGTATATATGATAAAAGTATCGATGAAATATTGGAAGCTTTGTTAGGATTTCGTTTGGAAAGTTTCTTATTAGTAGAGGAGAATCTTTGAATGCTCGCCAATGGAATATGATCTTACCTCAATACCAAACATCTAAGCTTAATACATTTCACCCGCAAAATGTCGATAGCCTTTTGACTCTTGTCAGAGAATCGAAGATTTTCTGGATCCCACCGTAATTCGAGTCGTTCAAGGTTGGGACAGTTATTGGCAATGCCGTCCATGAGCTGATCCACGTGAATATTAACCCCCAACCGCTCCTGGGTGCCCATAACAACAATCCTGTAAAATAAGTTTTCATTGTTTTGGCTAATGTTAGACTTTACGATTCTCGTGTAATCGATCAACTATTCACTTCGTGTTTGTCAGAATTGGCAAAATGCTCTGCCACAGTTGGTCCGTGATATGAGGCATTCCCGACAATGCTACACCCCAAAGCTGGTGACCGTGTCTTGACAAGAATTTGTGCAAACCATCGTCGGTCAGGTTATCCGAACTGTCTAGGTTCAAGGCTATCAAATTTCTCGGATTTCCAACCTCGGCCCAGGATTTAAGTACGCTGTCATTGAAGCCGTTCAATTGCCCAGCGCTGAGAAACCGTAATCCAGGAATCCGCGTCAGCATATCGATCAGGCACTCGGTACTCAAATCTGTTGCTGTTATGTCCAATTCTTGGACGCTGGACTTTTCCCACTCCACCTGCATCACGTACTCACTTTGCAAGTCTGCAACATAGGCACGTTTATTTTCAATCAGATTGTGATCAGCATTGTCGATAATTGCTATTAGTAAATACATATAATTGTCAGTAATACTCGAATGTAATCTAGTTTCAGGTGAAACACAAATATACGCGGGTGATAGTTCAACGATGGTCTTACTGGTTCCTTGCATGAGAAGGCAAGTCAGCCGTCTGCTTCTTTGAAAGAGGGTCTTCATAGTGGATCCGGTAACTTTTGAGCAGAAATTCACGGCGAGACACTCGAGTTGAATGCAATTTGAGGAGAATGCATCTATGTGAGAATCGTCCACAAAATTAATGCCGTACAAGTTGATTACTCTCAAATTTGGCGTTGCTGATTTCAGTTTGTGAACGTTTATCACTTCGTATATTTCTTCTTCCTCTTCTTCGACCTTCTCGTAAGTTCCTGAAATCACAAGAAAATATAATTTTCCTGTCCGGTGCTTATTCATCGTGCATGGATGTACCTGGCAGATCAACTGTAATACAGAGAGAAATATACTCAACTATACCTATCAAATGTAGAATTTCCAGTCCGTTGATAAAGTTGTATATCTTTCTCATGAAACCCTCCATGAAGATGACTTCGGACAGACAAATGCACATGTATTTCAACTTTGTCGGGAAAGCCTGCATCTCGGAAAAGTCGTGTAGCTGCATGGCGGTAGAAAAATCGAGCAGCATATGCGTTAAATTTGGACATTTATTGGCCAGCTCATGAAGAACGGTATGAGTTATCAATTCGATTGGAAGCTCGATGTACCTCAACGACGGGCCGAAACGTGTGCTGAAAAAATGGAAAAGAGAATGGTGAGTGCGTGTAAATGAACAGAATTTTACAATCTTATTTTAGACTTGCTTATGTATTCGACATTTATACATGGGTTGTCAAACTACGAGGTCTTTCTTCGAGACATGTTTACTTCTCTGCCGCGGGCTAGCGGGTTTTTAATCATTCGTTTCTAAAACTGTGCTCTGGTGGTCTATTCTCAACTCTCAATTCAATTCATAGAGTTACTAGGCAGCGACTGCGCGTTGTACTCTTATCTTCGGAACAAAATCTGCCCACGATGTAGAACAAAGAGAAGAACTGTCTAATAAATAACAATTAACTAACGGAGTGACAGTGTGTCGTGGAGTGAGTGTCCGGTCATTCGTATTGGCAGTGCTATACGTAGTACAGACCATTAATACCTTATTAAGTGCAGAAGACTTTCGAGAGATCCAACGTGAAGTCCGCTGACCTCCGGCCTCAGTGATACATGCTTCCAGAGGCGGGTGTCGTAAGCAATTTGACGCCATCTTTTACAGACTCTGGCGACCCTGCAGATCTCTCGATGAGACAAGTAGCTGAAAATGTTGAGTATCACCTTGTCCGGGAGTTTCTCGATCGTCTGAGGAACATCGGTATCAAAATTATACACGTAATGGATCGAGCGAACGGATCTAGTATACAGGTATGTGTAATATTTTCTTGCATCTTTAACTGCGCTATCATCAGTTGACTAACGGACTCGTCAGGAATGGAATAGATCAAGTTTGCAGGTGTTCTAAATTCTTGAAAAACAAAACCAGGGATATGTTCCTTTTTGTTCCGCGATGGAGAACCACTGCGTATTGCGTTTAACATGGAGTGTATTTTATACATTTTATAATACATATATGCAGTACAACAAATCACGCACTTACGGTGCCGGCAAAACGACTTTTGACGACACCCCCTTCGGAGACATACATCTGAGATGTTTCGAGGGCGATTTGGCCCCAGACATCAACACCGCCAAGATCCATCTTATCTTATGCGCTTCTGCGTCTCTTGGGGGATTTCGAAATGGATTTTATATCGAGTTATAAAAGAAACAACGCCGAAACGCTTGCGCCTTTTCTCGACGTCCTACGGATGTTTAAAAGTTTCCCAAATCGTTTTATGTGCGAACGCACTACTGGGTCTTCTATTGCACAACTGCAGTATACATAACACAGGGTTATTCAAAACACGCGACCTCGTCTAAACTTCCACCCTCACTTATGCACCTCTACACGCGAGTTAGTCAGTGCAGTATTTGCAGGAATCCAACAAGTTCTGCGGATAATAGGATTACGCGTGCGCGAGGGCGCCTAAATATACTCTGAGACTTGGTCGAGTAGACTTAAATTTAAACTACCGACGGCCACTAGACTCTCCTAACAACGCCTCGATCCCACCCTAATTAATATACAACTCATGATCAATTCGAAACTTGTGCAATCTGTACACAAATTGGTGCATCGCCTCATGATATTGCAAATCTCTCTAGGCCGATCCTCATCCCCCCCCCCTCGTTCTCTCACCGAACTAAGACGCCGAACAGAAGCCAGAACTGTGCAAAGTACCGATAAGTGTGGATATATCGTGACCGTAAAAGCATGAAATTGACAGAGAGTAGCCGCATTCGAATATTCATGGGAAAGACAGGGTAGGAAATCGAGAGTTTTTCCCTAAGTGGGCACGTTTTTGTCACCGTTCACAAGTGAAGTAGAAGTTTTTTCCCGTTACGACTGTAGCGCAAACCGTTAAATAAACTACAGTTAAACTTTTTTGGAATTTCAATGAAATGAATGGATTTCAGGATCACAAAACGATGTGACTGGCGGTAGAACTTTTTTTGGAAACCGAAGGAATTGAACGTCTCGTATGATGTCGAAAAGCCGCGGTAATTAGGTCTGCAACACTGTATGTGACATATTATGGAAGCAATAATGGTTGAACAGTCAACACGCGCCGTTTGTAAGCACGAATAATTAAAATAGAATAGATCTAGGACTGGTCCCGATCTCCGAATGTTATATGGATTATGAATTACGCCTTCTACATATTATTAGAAATACTGAGAAATCCATTAATCATGTACTCGCGAAACTGTAGTCCTTCGTTCGTGGTTGTTAGCTATGAATATTCCAGCTGGCACCGCACTTACAATGTTCGTTTAATTGTAAATCTTTGGAAAAAATATGAGCAGGGCCAATTTTATATTCACTTCGCCTCCGTTGGCAGTTCAACCGTCACCGATTTGTCTTCGTCAAGTGCCTACTCGCGATACCGTAGTGCCTTTATTGCGAATCGAAAGTTTTTCACCGCTGCACATTGTATTTGACAGATTATTTAGATTATCGAATTTTATGGATTTTTCACGTGTTTCAGTTGCAGCGAAGTCGTTATCGATCGGTATTTATCGACTTTTACGCATAATTGATTAAAAACTGCACAATAATCGTGTCAGCGATTTCCTTTTCTTCTCGATTTTAGTTTACATCACGCGTGCAAAAGAAATTTTGGCAAAAAATATTCCGCACATCACTACGGGAAGATGAAAAAATTTTACCGGTAATTTTCCCCTTCGGATACTGCTGTGCAAATCATCCCTGGATATAGCATTCGTCGCGCTTTCCACGTTCAAATGGGTCCAGGTGCTCATCGTGCCTTGTCTTGAATCGGGTATCGATCACCTCGATGATCATTCGCGAACGCTTAATAACTGTATTTTGTTATTAAATTTGTAACCGTTAACGTAATTTAAATCGAAATGGAATAGGGGAGGAGAGTCTGCAGGCACCAGGGTACACGATCGAATTAAAAATAGACGTACTTCCACGATCCGCAAATGTAATCCACAGCCGTCACATTTGTGCAAAAATTAGAAATTCAACTGTCCGCAATTACACATTATTCAGGGATACTCGCCACCCTTTTATTCCCTCCCTCGTTTAATTGATTGCTGTTAGGTATACGTCGAGCTGTTGGCCGGCTTCTCGGAGCAAGCACATTCGACTGGGTACTGCTTTAATTAGTTATAAATAAAGGTAGGCAGAGGGCCAGAATGGGCAGTGGCTATCGACATGTCCCGCACTGCATCGGTACATATTTGCCCGAGAAAAGATGACTAACTAAGTGAAATAACCCGCAGCAATTGCTTCCCAGACGAGCTCCTATGGTATATATCATCACTAACACACCCAGGCTCATGTCTTGTATTTTTTCTCTTTTGGATAAATTTCTTGGCTCGAAATTCACTCTGTCGCCCGGCAATCAACCGGGAAAGTTTAGGTGTATAACAAGCGTAGGTGTATCTAGTTCGTATTCCGAGATGCTCAAGAGTTGTCATAAGTTTTCAATGACGCACAAACTGCTTAATTTTCCTATTTCAATCATGCTGTATAATCATATACGCATAAGACCATTTGAATCATTACATGATTACTTTTTTTTTCTTTTTTTTCTTTTTTCCGTTTCACACCTATAGCGCGGAGTCGAGGATTGCCTTCAAGACGTCGAACGCCTCGCTTAGAAATGATAAATATTTGTTTGCCGAAGGATGTATGGCCTGTAAAAAATAGCTGACAGACAAACGGCTACTGAGAGCGGAGTACCTATTATACGTAAACACGTGCCAAGCGAATAGCGACGCCCGCGAGTTTATTGGCCCCATCGTATTATACATATACATACTTACGTTATTTACATACATAATCAGACGCCGATCCTGCAATTAAATCCACACTACATCGGTGCTTGCCGGTGTTTGGGGGGGGGAGGAGGGGGATATTTTTCAACCCCTACGCGTTGTTTGTAAAAATTAGTTCTCACCGTGTTCGGTCGCCTGATTGTGCGCACCACGCCCTCCTCGTCGTGGGTGTTCAGCTGTTGAAGAGCAGCTTCCACGCTGAGCGCGTTCCAATTCGACATTCTTCGCATATCCATTGCACGTGAGGTTACGAGGAATTTAATATATGTAATGAAGCAATGATTACGATTAGTTATAACTGAACTGGACGAATTTCGGTTGAAAAAGAAGAAAAAAATTACGGAATGAAGTTTATCATATTTTTATGTCAGCACAGTAAAGGAATGCAAAAGCCGAAAATATTAGGCAGGTTGAATTTTGATTAAAAACAATAAGCTGGTCAAATAATAAAGGAATTAATAACAAAAAATGTTTGAGAGTCCGTGAGTATGGAAAATGCGTCACGGGGACGTTTGACGTTCCATTGGGAAGGATCTCGTGTATGATTTACCTATAAATTTAGTTATGTACGAGAGCACTGAATAACACACGCATGGGGTGGAGGGGGAGCGGGGGGAGGGGGATGGGGATAGGTGATGTTAAAATAAATCGTTCGAAAATATAATGTTCATGTGTAAACTTCACAGCCGATGCCGCAGTCGGATCGGACATCTCGGCAATAATTTGCCGCCAGTGTCTTTAAAAGCATGTTACGCGACGTTCTTTGAGTTTTAACGGCTGAACGATAAAACTGTTATAATAAAATCGAAAGATCGGACACCGAGAAGAAAAACTGTGAACTTTCACTCTGAAACTAATATGCGCTTACTCGATCATCGTGGCACAAATGTGAAATGAATCGTAGCCTCTAGGTCCAGGGCAAAAAAAATTGTAACTAAAATAAGCTTAAGTTTCGAAGCATCTTAAAATAGACCAACTTCCGAGCTGAAAGATGTAATATTCTACCAGCCATATTGCCGGCGCCATGGTTCAAATTTGAAAAATTTGAAGAATTGTATTACCACCTAGTGTCGCATAGATACGATAATATTTCAGTACTTTAGATATTATTAATTTTTGGCTACCTGCCAGTTACGTCATTCATTGAATAATCTAAACATTTGCAGAATAAGACTAAGAAATAAATAGCTGATTGTAAATCTTCGATTCTTTTTTCAATCTCTTTGATTTTTTTTCTTCGAATGGAAACATCGGTATAATAATTAAACGCTGGCAAGAAACCACATGTTTCTAAGCCCCTCGACATATCATTGTCTGGTAACGGGGCCAGGCATCTAATTGGCTAAGGTCCAGATGCAATTTTAATTAATTAGAAGTTGCCTTACGCTGTGCTTAGTCGGTCATGCATCCAGCCGGGACCGCGACATGTGAAGTAAGCATCCAACCAACAGATGGCGGTAAGATGGCTTGTCTGCGCTATAACGCAGTATGGCAGTGACCGCGGATATTGAGAATTTAGATGTGTATCGTCAAAACGTTGTACGCGGACATAGGTCTTTTTAGTTAAATTAATAAATCTTGATATTTGTTTAGTACACGTATATTTCTGGGCCTGTCGGACAAGTTGAAAAAATATAATCGAAGTTATAGAGAAACTAGGGAAGATAATTTACCTGATCATTGAATTCCACCGAATTCTTAACAATGTAAATTATCCAGAGTAACTGCAGAGGGTGAAACAAGAAACGCATTTTGCGGTCAATATTTTTAGTTACAACAATGGGTCGATGGTATAGATTGCAAGATGGTTACATGGAACGAGAATATGTAGATGGTTCGACAGTCTCCGACTTTTACGTTCGGTTGAAAAACCGCGCATGCGGTTTTTTAGTTGTGTTGAACAACGTATACGGCAAAATTCTCGATGAAAAAATGTCCATACTTGGTTTACACCAGTGTCAAGTTAATTATGGATTAAATCGTACTATGTCATAATTGAATCATATTATCAGCGGCTGGTGCATTAAAGTTTTTTGTAACTACAAATTTATATCTTTAATCTGTTACAGTTGGCCATCTTAGGTTTTAGATTTGTTCATATCAATAAAAGTCTGATTACATGATTGTTACAGTGTAAAAATGTCAGTATTTATTCAGCTCTGAGGGTACACAAATAATGCTATCATGAGCAGTAAAATTCGGCCTGTGTTACGTATAATGGTTCCGTCATGCCTGCAATTCCATAGACGCTGTTATAATTGTTTTTCGTAAGATTCATAATCGCGATGAATAGAAGCCTGAAATATTGAGTTACCACTCGTGTGAAGCGAAAGATGAAACGAGTTACAGCGGTTGACGGTTCGAGACGTTGACGCTCAGTTTTCCACAAGCGACTTAAACCACGAAGGATAAACAAAACGACAACGTTAATTTAAAAACCTAACGTCATTCCAAAATCGTGTTCATTGTTCCGTGTCATTTGAATAGCTCAGACCTCAGCGCCACCATTGATTCGACGGCGTTATTGAGTAACCGTTTCTTCATCCCCTCCACCTCGCATTGGCTCCGAGGCATGACAGGTATAAATAGGGACGGCGGCCATGATGGAATTATTCGTTGGTGCGAAGCGTTGAGACGAGGTTGCGTTGTGTTATCATAAAATCGACAAATTGACCGGCACACGGTCATATTGCTTAATAATCTCGCTCGAAGCGGGATGAAAAAATAAACATAAATCAATCCACTTCATCAGTCTAACTTCAGCTGTCCGTACTCAGACCTCAGTGTAGGCTAGTCGGACGCTGATAGTTATCATCGCGGTGACATCGGCCGGATTCAAAAACTACCGTCAGGAATAATCAAGCAGGATCAACAAACGAGTAAGGAAATCGAAACAACTGAATAAATATCGTCCGGATTGACAAAGAGGAGCCGTGATTACAAATTCTGCCGTACTTCACCTTTGTGAGGTATATATACGTATATATATATATATATATATATATATATATATACCTGATAAAATACGCGATAACGTTGCCGAATTGTGTACACCTTATACCAACGAAAGCTGAGAAAGAGGCTCGCAGATAATACCTATTATTATTTGCCAATGATAGTCTGAGGGGAGAGAAAACACAGCGAGATAAGAATACAAGAAGCTAGAAAAAAAATACAGCTAAACATTTTCTTGTACGGTTCCATATCCTGGCAGTGATACACGCGATTGGTGACGAAAGTGAAAGAGAATGAATAGCGTCATATATTGACAATCGGCAGGAAGAAGACATCTCCACTTTTGGGCATATGAACAAAGATCACGAGTTCACCTAGAACACCTTGTCTCCTACCGTATGAAACGTAAGATATTTGTGTATATGTTTGGTATACTCTCGATGTTTTGATAGTAGATTAGACGAAAACAATTGCTGGTATCTAAGTTGTTGACGGTACTCGAAATTATCTGAAAAATCATGCCCCAGTTGAGAGAGTGGAAGGAGAAAGAGATTACTGTATTATTATCCGAAGAGAACTTCTTTCGCAGTACAGCATCATTCGGATCATCACTTGTACAGTTGCACCCATGGATCATTTCTCGGATCCGTTACAGGATGGAATAGGACTACAGACGAAAGACACGTAGTGAAATTAATTAACCGGATAATAGATGCAATTATCTAGTTGCTGAAAATGTCGTTTACGTAGTTTTCGTTTTTGCTTCATCGTGAATATTCTACCGACAAGGGCGACTCACGGTATTGAAAGATTAAAAATTAATCATTTGACACGAACTTTTATAACTGCAAATATCACTTTTCATTACGCTAACGTTTAACTTGGTCCTCTTTCATCCTGCGGAGGCTCGTCGAAATCGGACGCCGGCACTTCTGGTGTTCGCCTCGTCAGAGCTAGTTAAGGGCTATTGAAATAAATTAACTCTACTAAACCTTAACAGTTTATCCGCGATAAGGAAGTAGAAAGTTAACGGAGCCTTTCGCACATTATCTGCATATCCAGGAATCCGTGATATTCGAGAGGAATAGAGAGAGCTGCTGGAAAACCTGCAAAAAGCATCCGGAGAAGCAATCGAGCAGATTAGACGAGGAGAGAATAATAAGCCTACCAGACGCGACGCTGCACCGTAAATGGCAACGCTGGGAGGAAACATGGCAACCATGTGTGCGGAGAATTGTACCGATGGAGGGATTCTGTACGAGCTTATGTCGGAGGAAATCTGGGCACCATGGAATGCAGCCCTAAGCTACTTCGAATACCAACCATGGTTCTTCTCCCTTCTTGGAAGTCTGATGGTCGGACTTTCAGGAATTTTTCCCCTCCTCGTTATACCGATAGATCACGGGGTCGATTTGAAACACGGAGGTGAGATAACACGTTCCCACATTTTCTGCAAGACTGTGCTTACACACGATTCCTTTGTTTGTTCCCTGAAACATGGCGTCCGAGACATTTACTTATCGTGGTGCTAGGCCGATGAAACCCTTGATATTGTGTTTCCCTGCATATTTCCCGCTTCCTGCCAATCTCAAGTGAAACAACTAACTTAATTGTGTCACGTGTACATTAACATTGGTCACCCCTTTTCCAAAGGTCGAGTGACAACGAAAAAAAAAAAATAACAGCGTGAAGTTTCGGCACACGGAGTGTGTGTGGAGAACATACTCGATGTATTGACTCGTTGTCTAGGTTGACTGGGTGGGGCGTGATATGGTGTACGTTAATTTATGTACCGTAGAAAACAAATTACGCAATGTTTAGCGGGTCGCCCAATCTGCTCGAATCCTTCGGTAGAAACTTTTCGACAAGGAATTTACTACCTACTATTGTGTACGAAATATGCCGTACTTAACAAACTCACGATGAGTATCGTGGTAGACAACTTCGCGTCGGGTTCTTCGCCAGTGGCTCTCAAACTCTCCTAAACCTATAGTGGCTCCTTTGTCAGGCTGTTCTAGGCCAGTCACGTTACCGAATCAGTGGGAAAATAGCGGCAACTGCGCAGGGTTTAGGGCGATCCGTTAGGCCTAAGATATATTTACCGAGTACACTAGATTCATATTTCTCGTGAAGTTAACTTAAATTCGTATTTACCAACGAATGGGATATTTAAATCGTGACAAATATTATACGTTGAAACGATGCATAGTCATTTAAATCGCTAAAGCGAGCTTCTACCTCAAACATTTTTTCACTCCCGTGGACGTTAGTATTTAAAAATGCCTGGAATAGAGTGCGTGAAAAACAAAAATTGATGCATTGTGAAAATTACAGTCGATTTTGTTCAAACAGGTTGCCTGACTGAGACGACTCGGTCGGTAAACGTAGAGTTGCGGCATCGCTGTAATGACCCGTCATTGGCACGCGCGGATCTAAATAAGCTGTCGCCTAAATGCGACGCATTATGCCGCAGACCGCGTTATTTATTAGCACGCGGAATGTATGCTGAATGTCTAATAACGGGGCCCTTGAACAACGTAATGCCGCCAGATCTTGAACCTTGTTTGGCGTTGAAGATGTACAAAACTAGGGACCGGTTATATAAGAATCCGGTTGACGACCTTCCCTCCTCCCCGCCAACATGAACGAAACGTTGGTCAGGACCTAAGGAAATTTCTGACATACTCCACTTTACGCTCGAGCAAATAGTTTATCCCTCCGTTATACAGAAGGCTACATGAAGAATATTTTTGTTCTTTAAACAATTCCAAGAATCACAGGAAATACGTAACAACTATCAATCTTTAACGAATAGAAAAGCATTTCTCAGAAAATTATCAGTGGATCATCATTGCATGAATAGATGAACCCTTCGTCGACCCTATAAACCCTGAACTTGGAAGCTTTAGTGCAAAATACTTGACAGGCGCAGAGTTCACTGTCGGGATATATTTTGTGCGCTATTATAGTCTTGGCCCGGACTTTTACTATGTGTTTAAATGTTGTTATTCAAGTATGCGTCGATAGCGCAGCTAATCAATTAATGGTAGTTGGTTCTCGAGATATCGTTCGTTAAGAGACAGATGGTCGTTGAAAGAATGCACGTGATCCACATGACGCGATGTGCGCAGCAACGATACACGAACCGTTTTCATATTATCATTGTATTATATTGTGCATCACGATACATGCAGTGTAAAGAAGCAACAGAAAATTGCAATTTACTTTTGCGCGCCCCTTATTGTTTCAATGTATAATATCGGATACTGAACAATTATTATCGTTTGACATACTGGAAGAAACGTAGAAAGTGACAAGCTATATAAACAGCAGTAATAACCGTTCAAAAATTTGGCGCACAGATCGAAAACAAATTACGTCCGAACTCGTATATGATACGTCAGCAACTCACTTGCCGTATCATGTTGATAACTTATTGTAGGCGTGATGGTAGCTGCAAAACAATTCCTGCTTTGTGGAGAAACGAGCGCAGAAAGGAACAAAGAACATTCGTCTTTTTCGAAGCTCTTTCAAGTATCCGCCCAGTTTGAAACAGCTCGCGGAAAACTGTGCAGTTTTTTCAGTTTTATGTTCAACTTTGAAAATTCATTTCTGCGCAAGATTTCTCCGCACTCGGTCTGACTGGACAAAAAACGTTGTACTGTCCTAGTTGTAAAGACGGTGTACATAGTTCAGTGACATTAACATTTTTGTTATATCGTAGACGCAGTAACTTGGTTAAAAAACGACTAGACAGTAAAATGTTTTTCGTCCAGTCATAAATTGAGGCTCAATTTTGAAAATTCATATCGGCGTTAAGATTCCTCCGGACTCAGTTTTCCTAGGCAATATACATTGAACAAATAGAAACATACTTTCTTTGTCGTAATGACATTTATATTTTTTTTACATTGTAGGCATATTCGCTTGGTGAAAAAATATGCATGCTTATGACGTTGATAGATGTGAACACGTGTTGTATCCATGTCACGGTAATGTGATTCTAAGCTTGGTTTCATCCCATAACCTCACTAATTAATTTCGCTTCAGATAAGGATAGGCAAACTAATGCATATCGAGATTAGAGTAACTTAGTATATGAATGACTAATTTTTGTACTCTGGCGACATACATTTTTATGTAGGCACACGAGAATACACATCTTTCACGTAATGTTGACAGGTCGAAGTACATTTTCAGGAATATCATTCACTATTGCGAGTATATAAATTACAGTACATACCTACGTCAATTTATCAGCATTTATGCTTATATGAGAATAATGTATCACATAAACTTTCGATTGTGTAGTCATAATGGATGTTACAAATTTAAACAGCAAAACAATTAGCATTTAATAAATTACCATGGGTAGTCAGTCTGTATTGGAGGTGAAGTTGAAAAAAATAACCATTTTTACCTGGACTACAATCAGACGTTTCAAAATTGCCTCGTCCAGTTATTTTTTCATAAAGTTTTGTGATAAAACATAGGAAAGATAAATAGGTTGGTTTGAATTATAAAGAATAAGACCATCCAATGATACATACGTTTGTAATGTAAATTCCTATATTTTATTGTTTATAGATATTTTTGCTCGTTAATCTAAACAGACACGTTTGGCTTGATCCTGCAGGTATGTGCGAATGAAAGTCAAAACTGAAACACGTTCAAATCTTTGATATTTCCTTTCAAATCTAAGGCCGTCAGTTACTTACATGCCGAGATATAGCAAGGCATTTATAATCAGTGTGGTAACGTGATCCTTGACCGCAAATTATCAATTCTAGAATCTAGATCACAGTATTGACTGTGCAATAACGCGCTGATTGAAAAATCAGTTCATCGTGAGGAATCAGCTGTTGAAATTCTTATAATAACATTTTAAACACTAGACACCGACGCTCGCTGGTTTCAAGGATTGAACACCTAGCTCACGAAAGTTTCTTGGGGAAATAACAGGAAGTTTCAGACAAAAATCAAAAAAGTTTCGTCATCACTTATCTACATATATTCATCGAGGAGCACTCGGGTTTGTAAAAACTTTTTCTACGACGCAATTTCTACTGGATTCATAAATACGGGTCAATCCTTCTCTCGCCCTTCACCTTGAGTCTCTGGTTGTTATTGTTAGCTAAACCATTATATAATTATCGAATCGATGAGAATTCAAGGTCAAAGTTGAAGTGTCACCAAAGGCAACGCACGAAGGCTGAATCGGTTTAATTGAACGTTAAAAGAGGTCGAGGATAAACCGAGGAGATGCAGAATATAAATGTTATAACGTAATGCGGAAATATAACTTACGATACAATTCTGAATGTTACATAAATTTACTTTTTCCAAGAGTTTTTCACGGAACTAACACATTAGAAATTGCGTACTGGAAACAAACTTTTAGTCTATATTATGACTCAATAGAGTTTATAGACCAAGTACTGCAGCACCTTGATGGTTCAACTATTTATCATAAAATAATAATATTTAATCATCGGTCTTGCTTATCATGCTTTTTATTCTAGACAGCGTCCCACTCTTCTACAATGTTCAATGCAACATCCTTGTAATTCGATGTGAGGAATGGAAGCACAGAAGCAAACAGCATAATAGAAAACTGCCGCACAAATTTCTGTGCTTTATTAAATCTTCATTAGTCACTGCTTAATCACTTTGCAAAGTCTGAAAGTCGCTGATTTCAAGCGTCTCGAACGATATGACTGTGTTATCAGCCCTGCAATCATACAATATACATAGTTAAGCTTGCATTGGTTAATGTTGAAGTGCAAAAGATTCGAAAAAAAGGAAAAAGGATCAATCCTGACCGCGACAGTAGCCAAGATAACAGATGTAATCACTCACAAAACCTCTTTATCTCGCGATTGACGGCTATGCATTGTATTTGAATTAAAAAAAATAAGCTTTAATAACAATATCACCGGGAATATCTGTTACGCAAGCTTGAAAGAAAGGCTTTGTTTCATGCACACTATGCACGTATTGCATCCATGTATGCATGTTTATTTTACAATCAATTCTCGTGACGTTTCAGTTTCTGCGCACTGTGAGGACACTCTGTTGTATATTATAATTGAAGAAAAAAGGGCACTATAGGAATGCTGCGAAAAGATAACAATAACGTATGTGTATGTACGCGACATAGTCAGATATGTTTTCTCCATTGTATCTGCATTACCGCGTCTCGAGTAACTTTATCTGTATCTTTGAAAATAAAAAAATTAAAATACGTCGTGTTCGCAAAAGTAATGAGAAAAAAAAAAAACCAATGCACGCGATAAATACTCATACGGAGTCGAAAGTGGCTCTGGACAATTAGCCTTTGGCCAATGACTTGTATCTAACCCCGCGTTATCCGTTAACGGAATTATGCGGCATTGTAAATGACCGTAGTATCAGATTACTCGCGATAAATTTTGCATTTTAGGGGGCGTATCGGACAGGTTTCATGATAACTAATCCGAGGAAAATGATCTGTAACTGTTCTCGACTTTGATATACTGCAATTATCCATCATTCGTCGTAGCTAAAAAATAGTACACCGCGATTTTCTCATTCCGGGAACGACCAGCCAATCGACTAGATCAATGCGCATTGTGCAGTGCTGTAGCTTCGTTATACATTGCAATTATTTTACTATCTCATATTCTCATTCTTGATTCATTTGAATGGATGAGGGTAGACACTGGGCCATGGAGGGATAGAAGATTAGATTGGAATCGTTATTGGGTCATAAAATACACCGAGAGAAATTTTTAGTTCCGGTTATCGCTCAGTCCTTGTCTATTTTCATTTTTTATTAATTTTATATTAAATGGTTACGTTTACCTCGGTTTTCGTAATCCCAACAATATTGAAACAGTTTTTTTAACGATACCTGTTTTACTGAATTTTTCTAGTTACTGTAACAAATGAAATTTCTCTCAGCGTAGGGCTTTGGTTTTTGACCAACATCACACTGCACCTTCCATCTTAGCTACGTTGTGCGAAGAGAGAAACCGAAAGTGAAAGTCCATAGAAGAGTTAAAGGGGCTAATCAGTCCGTGTTTAACCCTTGAGACGATTGCTTATTTCGGATACACTCTGGAGGAACGTCAATTTTTCACGCAGTCCTCGGCAATTGGTATAATCCACGTGCAATGAAAACACCTTTTTTATCTTTAACCATGCGACGAGCTGAGGCTGGAAGCCGGTTATGTTAATGAGTTGTTAATGATGCAACCCAGAAGTAACTTGCGTATATCAATACCTATTAGCAGAATATACGAATTGTTAGTACATAGTCGTTACGTATAGTTACTATGATAGCACCTTGTTAAACGGCCAGTTGAACGTATCGTTTTATACATATATGTATATATACACGTTGTTCCACATAAATTAATTGAATGAAAGACACGCGGATCGACTTCTTGGCAAGCATGCGAATGAATTGAAAACGAAATGTGATGACCAATACGCAAGACACGTTCAACTGCGTAGTTCGCATTCTTGCCAGATGCTGGTCTTCCGTACCAACAGTAAACCTCCGGACTACAAATTAAAAATATCCAACTATTCCGTCAGGACCATGACGACGGTAAAATGTTTGGCGCAAGAGATATTTTCTTTGTTATGTTCTTACCATTGTAAGTGCTTTGCATTTCTACGCATTGGTGCAGCAAGCGCTTGCTTTCATAGTATGAGATGCGAGGAAAAAGTGCAAATTTTTATTCAAAAACAGTTAATAGTTTGTCGCGTGACGCAATTATTTTAAGTAAAATAATGCTGTTTAAGTCGCTTTAGAAATGTATATACAGGGTAGGCCAATAACCGTGACTGACTTGAACCGTGAATAAAATCCGAACGCGTCGACCAATTTTCGAAAACTTTGTTTTGCTTGAAACTAGAAGAATGAATCTTTCATGACGCGTGTGAAAATCTGAAAAATTTCATTGATTTTTAATATTTCAAAGTTGACTTGTCAGTGAAAAATTTTCGCCCACGATTGAAAATGTGATCCTCTATAGGTAATAGATCGCTGGCTGAATTAATTTTGGTGAAATTTTCGCTAATGTCTCCCGAAAATAGAATTCTAATCATGAAGCGCGCGTTTTGATTCTAATTTTACAAGAAACGCGTCGTGTCATGCGAATAAAATCTCTGAGAATTTCCAAAATGCCGGAATTAATCTTCGAATCACAATTTCAGGAGGAAATTGAGTCGAAAATTTTTTAATATTAATTGTTTTCAGTCTCTCGGTGACTTTTTCAAAACCTGTTTTTCAAGAGCATGTATCTCAACAGCGATTTAAGATTTTACAGATTTTCAAACGTGAAATGAAAGGTCCGTTCTTTTACTTTCAATAAAAAAGAAGTTTTTAAAAATCGGTCAACATGTTTGGATTTTATTCACGTTTTAAATCGCTCCCGTTTTTTTTTTTTTTTTTTTGTTTTGCCCACTGTATACGTAATGTGTTCAGTTGAGAAAACAATTGGACTTCTTGGAGACGCAAAAGAACGGTCAATTTGAAAAAAAAAATAGCATAGCACACAGGGTGGAGTATTTTTCATCATTCTTGAACCATGTGATGTAACTTCCGAACTTATCATCGGTTCGCAGCTTTCTCATTGCCAATGGAATGAACTTGCATTGTAAGCAATGGTTCGTAACTAATTTATAGGGTATTTTCGCACGGTTATGAAACATGGAGCAGCGTGCGTGGAAGTGATAATGTGAAAATCGTTCGAAGGGTTAATTCTAGTGGATGAGTCTCGTGGTCTGTGTTATAGAAAAGATTCACGCAATAAAAATTATTTCATGCCGCACGATATCTGGATTACTTTTAGATAGTGAGAAAATTTAACTTCCATTAATACTAGCACATTTTTCTATGGAATTATTTTTTTCCATCAATTTTGCAGCGTAATGAGTCCGGGAAGCAGAGGTCCGTCCTCTAGACTGTTTGAATGAAAGAATATCTTCTGAGTGATAAAGTAAGAGGTGATGTGCTTGATGATAATTGCAAATGAACAGGTTTCGTGACTTTGTAATCTATGAGATTATTATTTTAAAGGATAGAACAAGTCTAATTAGTTTCCGCAGAATCTCTCACGCACTCGCGATACGATCACAATTTTGAAACTCCCCGCTTATACGATAAGCACATAATGACGTTACGTTCTTTGATCCATCGCTGTGAAGATCGCGGTGCTTGGGAAAGTGTAACGAAACATGTTTAAGAAAAAAATTCCTCCCTCCAACCCCGAAAAATGATACCTCAAATATGAGACACGTGCAAATTACGAAAAACACTTGAAACCATAGTCAGCAGTTTTTGCTATTTACGTTCAATCACATCAGTTGTTGTGTTTCGGAAGAGTTTCGGACTCACGTCTCGCATGTAGATGATTTGATTAATCGGCGATAGACCAACGTTACAACTCAGTTAAAAAGCAATTATGATATTGGATAACGATTATCATCAGCCGTGATCTATAGATTCTGTAGAATTGCGTGATACGTAAGACGTGACGTTTCTCAATGAATTTTTTCTTCGCCTTCAGATTAAGGGCATTATTCACTTCTCCTTCTTTCTTGCGTAAATAGCTCTTGAGAGAATGCCTGTGCATAATCAAGATGTAAAGCATCTCATAACACGTTGTAATAACGATAACAAGAAATTAATTATGACAAATCATTTAGATATCGACATTGGCACTTGTTTCGCGTTTAATCCACAAAATTCTATTTCGGATCAAAAAACCAACGAAGTGAAGTTGACTTCGCAATTACATCCTACTTCAGTGGTAAGTCGGCTGCATGTTTGTAAAGTCTGTACCAAATGAAAAAAAAAAACAGAAAAAAAGCAAACAAGTAAACACGATAAACGGCGCTTTCGGGGAATCCAGATAATTTCAACAGAATTCATTGAGACGGACGGTTTATCATATTTAATAAATACAGGAAGCGATGTCTATACCATAGTAAACGGTCAGTTATATTTGCCTCGATAGTTTTAGACCGTAATAAACTGTTGATGTCAGACAGCGCGGCATGGTTTGAATATTGCGACATGTTTCATAACAATAAGTATAGTCAATTCCGCTCGTTCGGATATGATTGAGATTCTAATTATCGCCGGCACGTGACGTATCTGCAACACATATCGAAGAGTATTTCGGCGGCTTTGTCAGACACCGAACGGAGTGGAATACCTAGTTTTTACGTACGTAAGTATGTAACGCCGTGTCGCCGGTTAGCAAAGACGAATGCTTGTGCAAAATATCAAGCGATCGTATCTAACTTTTACAACACAATGGGCAGGTGTCCTGGGTTTTTGTGTTATTGCGTTACTTTATACCAGCTAGCCGCGGAAACTTTACACTTTCTCCTCGCATTATAAGTAAATGTTGGACATCTCGTGCCGCTATCACGAATCGGTGAACACACATGTCAAAGTTCAGCCCGATTAATTCTCATCGATGATGCGCACTGGGTGAGTAATATATTGTCGCAAATAGGCTATCGTCGTTCAGATGTGTTAATAAAATTGTTGCTTAAACGCATCGTCAATACGTGTATGCATATGGGCATACACCGTATGTATAATCGCTTTTTTACTTGCCTTTTTACAGAGAGCTCAGGAACACTCAATGTTTTATTGAGTTTCGCAGTCGGAGGACTTCTGGGCGACGTTTTTTTGCATCTACTACCAGAAGCATGGGCAAACAAGGCGCTGAATCAATGTACGTATAATATATACAAGCTGTTAGTAATTCAAATTAACGTGGCGCGGCACCGAATGTTCCTTGAAACATGCTTTGCTAGTTAGGACAAAAAACTGCACAAGACAATTACAGTTACTACCGGGCATTGAAATCGCGGGTGACGTAATGATGTAATGGTTACTGCATAACTGCTGGTTGAGTAATCAGTCTTTCCGATTAACAGGGCGCTTATGATTATGTTTAACGCGTATTGTATTATCCTGCGGATTTTTTGCGGTCAACGATACTATATTCAATTCATTAAAGAATTATCAGTCCGTAATTCCACGTATTTTCACGTGCGTGGGCAAATGTTACGCACGTGCTACCGCAGCATCTTCCCTTATCATCGCTTAACCGGGTTAAAATTCAATCTGCACGCCCTGAAACAGCCAATTTAAATACGAAAATGTAACAGTGTAGGCAGCTAATGCTTGTACGCCAGTGTCAGGGTTCGTCTCGCCTGCGCTTTGATGACCTCTTGAGTCTAACATATTAGTGCACGTCTCAAATCTGTAAAAATATATCTCGCCTCGGAGATTATTACTACGTCATTTATGAAATGAGTCCAGCTATCTTTAACCGATGTTAGAAGGCCGTCAAAGCTGCAAGAATTTGAGTAACGAATAGTAGGTACATCCAGAAGTTTTTTCAAATTTATATTGTAATATCGTTGCTTTCTTTTTTCAAGGGTCGAAAGAAGGTCACGCGTCGATGGCATGTGGCTTGTGGGTATTGGCAGGGTTCCTGGTCTTCGTGATCGCGGAAAAAATATTTGGTGGATTAGCGCATAACGGAGACGACGAGGAAGATGAGGAGGACGAAGAGGAACATGAAGTTGACGTTGACTTTGACGACAACATGAGATTGTCGGAAAGCATAAACGCGGCCAAAATAAGGCAGCTGGAATTCTTGAATAATAACAACTTTCAAAAAGAATTGGAGAACAACAATTGTCTAATGTCTAATGGAAACGTGAAGAACGGCTGCGTGAGATTAAGTGCCCAGATGATAAACGGTATCCCGAAGGATATCTTTAGCCTAAACGGTGGTTGTTGCAACACGTCCAACAGCTGCAAAAACGATCTGAACGCAAAATTATCGAACGGCTTTATTTCGAACCTTTCAGATCATGCGAACTCTGTGAAAGACTCGGCAGAGTTAAAAAATGGCGTCGTTACGAAGGGCAGTAACGGTTACGTGAAAATGATCGATGAACCAATGAAAATCACCAAAAATTCTTCTCGCGAAATAATTGCAGCTAAGAAAATTGCTAAGAAAGAGAAAGCTAAACATATTTCTGGGTACCTGAATCTATTGGCCAATTCAATTGACAACTTTACCCACGGCTTAGCAGTCGGTGGGGCATTTTTAGTTTCCTTCAGGCTCGGGGCTCTTACAACCCTAGCTATTCTTGTTCATGAAATACCGCACGAAGTCGGAGATTTCGCTATTCTTTTAAGAAGCGGGTTCAATCGGTGGGACGCGGCTAAAGCGCAGCTGCTAACAGCTGGAGGGGGAATTTTTGGCGCTTTAGTTGCCGTGTTATGCTCTGGAGGCGGTGTCGGTAAGTTTCAATGCTTCGGTCTATTCCGACTGAATTCCTATAACAGTTTGTTTGAAACGTCGTTCCCATGGGCTATTGCCTCGATCATTGACATAAATGGGTACTTAAATGAGACAATAAACTTTTTTCATGACGGATTAGAGAAGTTATTTTAGACATTTATTGTAGTTTCCGCTTCCGCAAAGCAACATGTTCAATGCTTTAAATACACGTAGGAATTATACATATATACGTTCTCGAATGAATATGTGGAATAAATTTACCGTTATTATTTGCAGAGGCTAGAACAAGCTGGATTTTACCGTTCACAGCAGGGGGCTTCCTTCACATCGGTCTGGTTACTGTCTTACCTGAACTTCTCCAAGAAACGAACCCTAAAGAATCCTTGAAACAACTAGCTGCTCTTCTACTTGGTATTACGTTAATGGCCTTTATGACTGCGATATGTGATTGAATATCAGAAGATTTTTGAGTAATTCAAGAAATGAAGTTAAACAAGAAATGAAGTTAAAAAGAAAGAAAAAAGCTATACAAAAACCCATAACGCCGCGCAGTGCGTAATGCGCAAAGTATATGTGAATGTAATAATTGCAGTTTTAAAATGATTGACTGAGCGAACTGTAAAGTTCGTCAAAATTGGACTAAGAATTAACACTTTAATTTTTCTTTATTCGTTTGTCAAGACTTTCGGTGGAATTTCTTACAGAACTTGATTTAGTTGAAAATTGATTAATGATAACAATAAGTATGCAGTATATGATAAACATGAAACCAAAAAAAGACATCTATTTTTTGAAATCGCGCTTAATCTCATATGAATGGGAAAATAATTGAATTATATTTATTAGTCGTTATTGTTAATTAACCATCATAATGAAAAGGAAAAACTGTTGACTTATTCATAGAATGTACATTTCTCCCCCCATCCCGCAGAAAATTTATGCTCAATGAATCAAGGTGTAGGAAGTTTATGTTCTACTTACTAGGTATCGTGAGTTCAAAATGTAAGTATAAGCAGTATTTGCCATGTTATACCTGTACCTATGATATATCGATAGGCGTAGGGTGAGAGTAAAGATAAAATTGAAAGGCATAGTAAACTGTAAGCTTAGGGTTTGTAAGATTGTACTGTATAAAATATATTTTTAAGTTCCTATAGAATCGGTGTCAAAGAATTTTTGCCGGTATCTTTGATCCTCAATTAAATAATTTTGGATTGAATTTTGCTGATTTTCTTGCACGGGAAAATATTGTATGTGATATTAACTGATTGTGAATAATGGCTTGAAATTCAGAAAATCAGTAGTAATACCAACTTTTCCAGTCTATTGATGTAAACCCAATATAATAATTATTGTACTTAAAATAGTGAAAGTTAATGAGATTGGTTATTTTGCTATGTTAATTACGAGTGCCTTTCTCCCCGGTATGTAAATACAGCACGATTTTCTAAGCACATTTTATAATGACCATAATATATCTAATTCTGACCTGTTTACATCTAATCATCGGGTTTTGTAAATAAAATAATTATTGTATGTGAAGCGAAATTGTTTTATCTCGGCGTATCTCGCGTGAAAAATGGTAATGAACAATTTTGTCCGCTTTAATATAGAGATAATTGGCTTTATGCTAATCCAAATCTGCAGACAATTGTATGTTGAGTAATTCATCATTAAGTGATTATTACTTAACGAGTATCAAAGTATCGTGGTCAAGGCACACTGTTGTTTTACATCAGTTGCTGTGTTTTATTTACCATTATGTTATTCAGTGTCGTCATTTTAGTCAAATGTCGGGGGGATGATATTTTGTATGTACAGATATAATTCATATTAGGCTTGTGAACAGATATGACAGTCTTAAAAATTTATATTTATAGAGTAGTCAACAAACGGATATTCACTTACAATACCTTACACAAATATTCAATCATCTTACTTAAGTATTAAAATCTAAGGTTATTGATACGTTATACTGCACCAACGGGTAGTTGGTAGATCCTTTCATGACCTTACAGTTCATCATGAAGCTTGTCAAATATGGTCTGCTTCGTTTTTTCTACCAGTCTCAGCAAATGCCGAAGCAAATCATCATCGTCTGAACGCAATTTTAGACCCAAGCTTTTGTACAAAGCACTGATGCTGTGCAGAGCAGCTAAGATTTCTTCTTCGCTTTGTTTAAACTCAAGTTTGCAGATATTGCCAGCAGTGAGTACGCATTCGTAAATAGCTTCTAGTAAGTCATGGTCTTGAGCATTGAATTCAATCTTCACTTCATTCTGTATAGTTTTTACTAGTAAACTGCTTAACTGTGAGCATAACTTATGTTGTACTATTTTTCCCTCTAATTCAACATCTGTATACTCTTGCACTTTCAAATTACGGCGCTCCAAGTCTTCGATTTCATTTAAATTTTCCCTTTCGATGATCAAATCGTTAACCAGGTTCATTATACGTTTCTGTGCAGATATGGGACCATCTGCCAAGACCTGTGAAAATATTTCTAAGCCGCCGTGACTCAGTAGTGCTTTTTGTGCAGCTGGGTAGTTTCGGACCAGGGAACCCAGTGCGTATATACATCGATCCATCAATTTTGAGGTGCCGTGTTTTGTCAACATGCGCAAAATGATTGGGACAAATTCCGACTCCAGTGCTATCTCCTTCACCTTCGGGTTTGACTGTACAGCTGCTCCGAGGACATGAAGGGCTTCACACTTGATCTCCTCTATTGTGCCATTGAGACAAGGGTGTATCACTTTCATCAGGCTGAAAATATTTACAATGTAAAGTGGAGACCGATTGTTATCTGATACGAATTAATACTATAAAAATTGGCACAAGGAAAGTTTTCCTAGAAGGCAGATGAAGAGCAATGTATTAATTTCAGACTAGAAGCAACAGATTTGGTGAATGGAAAATGAAAAATGTGAAAATGCTAAATTCTATTTCAAACAGTTCTATGCACAATTTCAAAAATTGTAAAATGTAGACTGTTCGCACCCTCCGAATCTGGTGAATTCGAGCCCATTGTCAATGTCGTGGACCAGGTATTCTAACTGACCCAATATATCCATGATGTCTTTGATCTCTTTGGCATCTAGTGATCCGGACATAATTGCAGTTCGATGAGTATCAAACTGTTCAATGAAAATACCTAATAAATCAATGTCGGTTGACGGGCCAAAGTTTATGGTCTCATACTCCTTCTTCAGTTCATCAAAGCTCTGGAACCTGGCACGCTTTGGAAAAGAAAGGAAAATAAGATGTCAGTAATGTGGAAAATGCGACTATTTCCTGTTTGACATTAAGATAGATTTGAGCGACGAATTACCTTGGGTTTCCGTGCGAAAGGCGTCTTGCTAGACTTAATTTTTTTCAATTCGGTTTTTAATTCTTCCCCAGATATTTTCAAAGTCCTATCATCGTGCTGAATCTGTCCATCATTAATTTCCGAAGGTTTTAAATTCTCCGCGTCTGGATGTAGGGCTACGGATTTGCGCATTTCATCGTTATCCGAAATCTCTTTCTCGCTGGGTTCCATCAGTTTTGCTTCTGTAATGCCAGTTTGAAAATTATGCCGAACATGAAGACCTTTTGGGATTGGTGTGCCTGAAAATTATTAGCGTTCATTAGGAAGCGCGGGATTCGTCGAATAATCGAGAAGCCTCAAACCCCGACAAAGCTTTCAAAATGTGAAATATAACGGCGTATCGAATCTTATCGCACCGTGTAAAGTGAGGAATTTAATAGGGCGAATGATCTATGAGCCATATGCCGATCTCTCGTTGGTAAACGATCAATTTATGCAATGACACGAGGCCTGTGTACTTGACTGACGTTGTAAGCACACGTCAAGTGCGAGAAAAGTAGTCCCGTTTCTCGACCTACCCTTTTCAACGACTTGCCATTCTTTGGTGGGTATAAATACACTGTCATTTTTCGATTCTTTCTCCGAAGCTACGATATCGTTGAACCAGAGATACGAGACTATGATAAACAAGCATAGATCGCACGCGTAACGCATTTTCCAAGAGAACGTGTCGAATAGGCGCTGTGAGCAAGTGCCGGATTTCTTCTAGAATATACGGTTACGCATATACGAATTAAATATCCGTTCTAAGCGACACGAGAACCCGTCAATAATATTTACAAGGGTTTTTCAATACCACGCACTCGCGCTGTCAAGTTTTACAAACCGTTTGCCTATTGTTGAGAAAATTTATCTTATTAATGCAATCGTTTTGCAAAACCTAGTTCATCACTTCTGTCGCCAGGTGCCGTCTCGAGACCAATAGCGCGTCGGAATGACCGCAGAAGTTTGGAGGCAGGACCCAATCAGAAGGCGGAACGTACTCTAGGCGCGCAAGCCGAGGGACGCGAAACTCATTTGCTGCGAGATCGTCAAACACGTGTGACCATTCCGAGTCTCTGCCCAGTTACGCGGCGTCCCTCGGCTTCAGACCCGCAACTCAAAACGTTTGAATCTGTGTATATCTAATCGATCGCCATGGCTGAGGAATATTTATACGGTAAATATTATACTCTAAGACTTAACGGATATGCTGATTTATTTATTTTCCATAAATAGCGAATACTTTCGATACATACCGTTGTTTTAACACCGTTATATGCCTACGTGTGGACGCCGGCAGAATATCGGCCATTATGCAGGCGAATCATCCATTGTCTTTGTACAAAAATCTTGGTTATTATACCATTCATTATTTCTCTCATCGTCGATGTGCCACAGAATGGTTATTATGTTGATTTAAATTATGCTTAAACTACATTCTTCAAGTCTTGCGTCAATTTGTATGCAGGAATCACTTTGCAAGGACCCAATGCCACCGAGGTCTGGGATCCTGAGCACAAAAACGAGGACGTTGACGGTGCTAATCAACATTTTGGCGCTGACCAAAAACTCATTATCAAAATGGTAAGTTGAAATTGTCAATCTGGTAATCAAGTATCTAATTTTTTACACTTCATCAGCTACTATTTGATTCATTTTGTGTTACCCATCTTTAGCGCCATTGTCGCCGTGCGTACGCAATTTTGCCGATTCACATTCTCAACCTTTATAACACGCAAAATTCGATCCTAGAACAAACCAGAAATAAAAATTTATAAATAACACGTCAGTGTGTCAACAATCGATGATTTTTGTCCTTGCAAATTGTTATCGCTGTTTTTCACGCATTTTGGCGCCATTTGCATTCATCTTCTAAACTATTGTCATTCGAAAGAACTCTGAAATATTCAATTCATTGCTATTGTATACCTATTTGTTTCTGATAAGTTGCATCAATATAATAAGTATAGTCATGCCAAAAAGAAAATCTGTACTTAAATTTTCACAAGCTAATTGATTGTCTAATCGTTGCAAGTTGTAAGATCAACATCTATAATGTAAATTATTTAAGCTTGAGTCGACATTAACTGGCTGCTGTTTTTATTTAAAAAATTATGAATGACGAGCGATCAAGAATAAACAGTAACACGTTTCAATTTCTGATAAAAAGTATGTCAGCCTTGAGGCAAGCTTTGAAAGTACTGTTTATTTAATATTAATAGTGCATCAGTTTATTGCTACACTAACATTTAGCTTATGAATATAGTAAATATAATCCGATGAGGTTCATTATCTATATCTTTTTTTTCTGACTTCAGGCACTTCTGGGACCTGAGGCCAAAGCTGGCGAGTTAAATGTACTACAAGTTGAGGCGATGGGACTCAAAGGTCCAATTAAAATCCCAATTGCCTTATTGGAACTGGGCAAAACTGCACAAATCATCCTCGATCTAAGTTTCCCTGATCCACCCGTCACATTCACCTTAATCAAAGGCAGCGGTCCAGTCCATATAGTAGGACACAATCTCCTTGGTAAGTTTCATTTTGTTTCGTAGATTAATCTTCCTTCACTCCTGATATATTTGGACAAATAACACTTGCAACATCACTACCAGCTGTGTCAGCGATGCACGCTCAAGGTTTGCGAGACACCATTTGGCCGCAATCTTTTATAGACTATCGTATTTAATGAGAAAATGTTTCATTTTAATGAACTGATGCTAGTGACCAGAGTCAATGGCGACGAATAGTAATTATGCTGAAAAATTTGGAAATGAAGCCTAGCAATTGAAATTTCACTGAATCTCATGAATATTTAGTACTTTCATAGAATCATTGGATCTGAAATTTATGTATGATTATCTTTAAAACAAAGTTTACCCCATTCGGCTGCTGACTGAAGTCACTAAATTCAGCTTCATCTCATTTTAGTCATCAAAAAACTATGATTACAGTTTTATTTGCACTGTATTGTATAAGAATATATTGTGTGAATATATCATGCATTAGTAAACTCGATTATTCGTTACAGGGACGCATATGGATGAATTTGAAGACATGGAGGACGAAATGGAGGAAGAAAACATCGATGACGAAGATGATGAGAAGGTGAATATAAATCTAAAATTTTACAGCTTTTAGCCAGGGTTTTTCAATTAAAAATTGTCAATTTTGAAAATAAATAACCCATTCGTAATTACATTTGATTCAGACCATTGGTTATTGTGCAAAAGCAAATTAAGCGTATTGTAAACAAAAATTCTGAAATTGGATTTGTGTTAGCAATACGTTATCTTAACAATCGGTACAAAACTGAAGGAGTATGGTTAGAAGTTAGGAGACCATCATACGTTATGTGAATGGGAATTAATATTTCAGGCCTCGCATAAGAAACGGAAACTTTCTGGCGAGGGTAAAAAAAATGGCACCAAACGCGCCAAGATGGATGAGGAGGTAGACAAGGAGAACTATCGAAAATAGCATGCTTGGTCCTAGCAATAAGTTTTACATATCTTACGTTAAATACAGACTATACATTTCAAACATCAATTAAATTCGTTTTAATCATCAACTCTTTATTTCACCAGACTAGAGTGATGATAATGGTAACTTTGAAACGTACAGATGTACTTGTCTATGTTACATCAAAATAATTTAAGTTTTAATTTTTTTGAAAAATAAACAACGTCTTTGGAATAATTGTTTTTTAGATTTTGCATTTTATTTCACTACCTACCATCTTGGCAGTGTGCAATATAATGGGCCTACTCTAAATGTTGTCTATACATCTTTGACTACTTTCCAGTCATTGTAATATTAAATTTTGTTTCTCAGGGTTTTATGATACATAATTTTGATCACAGATTAGGTTTTATAATTTTTTCTTTTACGACTACGAGTTTTGTTACTCGACGGTAAAAATAATGTAACTATTAATTTATAAAATAATGAATTGTTATTTGAGTAGTTAAGACTGATCGGTCTGGATTTATGACACTATTGTCTCTACACTAGATTCAATTATTAGAACAGAATGCGTAATCGGAATCTGCTCTCATTAATTTCTTTGATGTTTTTGATTTAGGACCCTGAGGATGAAGAAGACGAAGATGAAGAGCCCAAAAAGAAGAATGCGAAATTAGCGACCCCAGCTAAAAACAAAAATCAAGCTAACAAGAATAAGAAAAAATAAATCCGTGGTTTTATTACCAACACATCCTAGGCTAGGCTCTTGAATGTAAGTTCATCATCATTCGCGTTTTGCGTGTTACAGTATCGTTTCATCTGATAGTCAAAAGAGACCGTTCATTATCCATTCACGGATTCTAAAATCTTGAGGCTGGGTTGTGTACATTTTTCTCATGATAACAATTGTTCTTCAATCAAAAGCAACGAAGAAGCAAAAGCAAAGAGAAAAAGATCACAGATATTAGGCACACAATCTGTTACCTTACTGAATTAATGCGTTACTTGAAGATATCCAGACTAATTTTGTGTAAAAATACCTATAAGATGAATATGTATTTTATTCTAGCGACTATAAAAGGGTCGCGGAGCCATGACAAGATCATCAGTGAGAACACATTTTCGAGGAATAAGTCTATATAGAAGGCAATGCAAGTTCGACTCTTCAGTATTTAACGCTTCTGCGTCTCCCTGAACATCGGCATAGCAATCTACAGCTCAGATTTGAAAGTTCGTGAATCCGAATACTAGACAAATGATAGACTGACAGACAGACGGAGACAGATTGACGCATGTTTTAATCCTACTCTTCCGCAGCTCGACTTCCAGTCAGAAAACACAAAGCTATATTATAACACCACTTGATAATCATATTTACTTCTTATAAAGATCATGACGGAATTTTTATCCCACTGATCTAGTATATTTATTTTGAACTAAACGAGGTCTTTGATTAATTTTATGACCATTAGAAGGAGTTAAAACAGAACATTGTCATCTCTCGATATTCATTCCATTTGAAGAAAAGTAATAGCCGGCGTACAGACACTATATGCACGGCGCACCGTTCTTATTTAACATGTGTTATACACAGTGTTTTCCACTTACGTGCCCATACGTCTGTATACTCTTTTGTACATATACGATACAATAAAAATTTCACTTAACTTTTACTTAATATTAATTTATTATGTAAATTTGTACAGTGCGTGACTAGACTTAGAAAACACTTTGATTGTTTGAAAAATTTTATGTCAAACCTCCCATTATCCGCGCGCGGTCTAATTTTCAAGAAAATATGAAGTGGTGTGGGTAGTTAACACTTTGAACCACGGCCTTGAACAGTTGGAGCCAGGTAAAAATCAGTGGGATCATAGTAACGATCGGTTGTTTGATATTCCATAGTTATAGTCATATTAATAATTTGTACTACTTTTACTCTTGAAATATTTGATATTTTGTAAATATATTCGAAGGAATAATTATGCTGGGATGAAGTTGGTGTGGTTAGAATTTTATAGTCGTAGGTCTTCTGGCCTACCATTTTACGACCTCGATGAAGAAAACATTTTCAAATACGGGATTACTTCCACGAAAATTTCTAAGGTTGGTTTATGACTGTCACATGTCTTGCTCAGAGTTGATAGGTTGACAGTTAAATGGCAGGAGTTATCACTGTGGGAAAAATAATAGAAAAAAATTGTTACATATTAGCCTAAGTCTACCGAACGTAAAATGTGTGCATCACCTTATATCAAAGTTCATCATTGTTTTGGATACGTAAACATTGGTTTTAACGGTTAACAAAAGTTGGGCCTCCTTGGGTTTCAAATTTTTTACTAACAACGTCAAACCTCAAACATTTGGGAATCATTCATGTACCTAAATTTCGAATCGAAACCATCGGGGTACGTTCTAGTTATGTATCCACCAAGTACTTAGCCGACCTTGTCGAGTGATTTTTGCTATCTACGGGGATAAAAGTAGACTTACAATTAGTTCGGTATTAGCAAGCAATATGTACAGAACTCGCAAAGAATCGCTCTTCAAGATCGAATTGATTGATATTGCCTAGATCTTGAAGAGTCTTCAGCTATTTTAAAAAAGTAAAATTATGTATAAATTATAGGAGATTTTCAAAGTCGCCGAAAACGTCGAGGACCAGCATGTGTGCGTCTCGAGACACGTTTGACATCTCGGAGATGCAAAGTGTCGACTTGAGCGCGGAGTTTACAGAAAATACTGTCAGCAGCGGCGTTGATTGTCAATTCAGTGGTACTCCGGTTCCCGATTTCCCATTTGAAGCCACCCGAGAGTCTCAACTCTTTGACGAAGTCGTCGAACTGCGCCAACAAGTTGTTAATATTTAAGAAATATTTTTTATCATTCGCGCACTTGTCTGTAATATGTACATATAAATCTACGATATTGTGCAAAGACAGGCAGCACAGCTATTACGAATTTTTTCAATTACGATGGCTTCCAAAAAACTAGACAAATAGTGCAACTACATATTTGTGATATTATTTTTACGTTTGCAATTTTTCAATTTTACTGTGAATTGTTTGTATTATACCTAAGGCAAGGTAAAATGTCTGTGAAGGTAGCAGACTTGAACCAAACGATCGCGCATGTTGAGGCAGCTGTTCAACTAAAGGATACGCAATTGGAAGGCTTGCAACGGGATAACGAACGGTTATCATCAGAATTGAAAAAGCAACAGAGATGCAACAGAAATCTAAAACGTAGGTGCACATGCCCAGTGTTTTAATGATGCTATTAAAAAATTTTACTTCGATGTGTTGTAATAAATTCAGCAAGCTTTGTATATAAAAAGCGTTTAATTATTGATATCGGAAAGAAAGTTTAATTGCGCTACATGTCTTACTGGCGTGCAAATAGTTGATACTGATATTCTTGAAAAACAAGATGGTAGAAACAAAATGAATCGACTTTAATTCCAGAACAGTTGGACGACGAAAGATTCTTTTACCAAAAAGAAAAGGAGCACTTTTGCGAAGAGATGCAGAATCACAAAACGTGTAAGCGTACGGACGCCGGCTCGACAAGGTCTTTGCAGCAGCAGAAAAGAGAGTTCGAAAAGATCCAAGAAGCTCTGGAGGAAGAAAACAAGCAACTGAGAGAGGAGCTTGTTGAGAAGAGCGAAACGACGTACAATCTTTGCATCAAATTTCTACGCATGAAGCATGCCAAGGATTCGTTGAGGCAGAAACTCGATCAACTTCTGAGAGAGCACTTACAGGTGATGGCCGAAATGATGGAAAAACTGGACGAGGCACGGGAAGAGCTGAACATCATAGTATCCGAAAAATTTCAAGAGCCTGTACATCTCAGCAAAGCCAAATTCTTACAGGTTACAGCTTCGTCTAACTAGTCTATTTTCATTTTTTTGACCCCAAGAGCCAACTTTGTTGTTTCTTTCACATCCTCAGGTTGTTCAAAGAAACAGCCGATTAGTTCATGAGAACGCGGCGTTGAAGTTACAGTCTCATCAGCTCACCCAGAATATCGAAAAAATAAAAAGTGAGGCGCAAAAGACGCGAACGATAAACGTCGATGCAAGAACAATAGAAAAGTTGGCTATGCAAGGGAAGAGGAGACGGAAGGAAGAGACCGTCAGGTCATTGTCCACGAAGTGAGATTTTCTCTAGTTTTAGATCTGCTGAATCGATTTCGTGAAGTAATGTGAGTTACATGTTTCGTATTACAAGAACGGTATCCAGGAAGACGGAAAAATTGGGAACTTCACTTTCGTCTTTGAGTACGTCTTGCGGTGGTCCATTGGTTGACAGTTCAGGGGATGCAAAAGCCCCAATGAAATACCAGAACAAACGCGCTACATTTGATATTCCGGAAGTGGACGAGCCTCCGGAAAAGCGAGTAGAACGTCGCACCGAACGAACACAGAGCGCACCAGAAATTGTGCAAACCGTGACCTTTAAGCAGGATCTTGCTTCTGGCAACGGATCCGAGTACACCAATCTTACTCAGCGTAGTGTCGAAGTTCGGGACATGTATACGAACACATGACGAGGCATAAGGTCGACGAGCTCGAGGCTGGGGCAGTAGAAAAATCCGTAACCACTATTCGGACACTCACGTAACTAATGGCTGGTTGAGATGTGTTATGAATCACTTCGACGTCGCAGTGTTCTTTTGGATCGATAATAGTTTGAATGTAACCGCAGTACTCGCATATCGTGTATTGTCAAGTGATTAATAAACGTATCGAAAATGTTCATTATGGACGTTGGCAGTTGCGGAAAGTGGACTCTGTATTTGCTCCGAGAATTATGCGAACGATAGCTGTTGATGATGCACCTTGGAGAGATTCACGATTTGTATCTAACATAACAGTATGGATGCCACTTCACTGACAGGGCTGAAAACTATCTGATGTTGGAAGAATGTACATGGATAATTGATTTAAATCGCAGTTGAAATACTCACGCTACTTGCTGAATATTATAGTAACCTTCAGTGCACGTTATCCTGCCGTATTGCGGTTCAGCTTTCTGAGTTCCTCAGGATGTAAGCGGCGGATCAAGGTTCTAAAAAACTGACTCTGGGTCAAACAACCTCTCGTCGTGAAAATCGTAGAAGAAAGCGAAGCATAATCACTTTGTTCGGCCAATTTTAAGTAAAATTGTAAAAATGTTAAAATCAATGTATTCGGTTGCCATATCGTTGTAATTCTGCACGAATAGGCAATTCCGAGGAGTTACAGCCAAAAAACGAAAGACTTCCCGTTGTGATTTCTCTGCTGCTAGTCTTTTCTTCGTGATTTCTTTAGTGTTGATTCTATGCTGTTTTTTGGTGCGTTTATGTCGTTCCTGAGGGTCGTAAGGGTCCTAAGAACTAACAATTATTTAATCAAAAATAAAGTGGGCTAGTTCGTTGACTGAAGAATATAGACAGTTGCCCTTATGGGCTTTGGTGTGACAACCGAGAATCGTCGAAGTATCTACGTTGAGTAGACAAGCAGAATTGTTTTTCGAAAAGTGTTCGCATGAAAAAAATTCAGAGTAACTGTAATACATCACGGATGCGCTAATTTTGATCGAGATGAAATGGGAAGCTCCGTCTATGAGACAGTATTTAACGCAGTGTCCTGATTTAAAGGCCTAAAAAGGTGATTGTCGGCGATTCTTTCTTTTGATAGGGAGACAAAGAAAAAAGCTTCCTAAAACGTCGAGTGTATTTTGACACGCATTTGAAAGGTGGAAGCAAAAATTTGGATCATCCAACTGTGGTAGAATGGCAGCGTTATTAGCTGACCCGTTAAATGAAGAATATATCTTTAGTCAATGGCCGACCATCGAAGGGCCTAGACACTTGAGTCTGGAATCGGCAGGAAAGATGAAGTGTGTCTGAAGTGTAAAGACTAAAATCATTATACTTCATATCATACATCATACATCATACATAGTATTAAAATTCGAAATTGAAGTTTGGAAGTTCGGATGTTCGGAAAGTGACGTCACCCACATTTTTTTTTCTCTTGACGTCATCTATCTAAAATCAGTTAGCTGAATTCCTCAGTCTGAAAACAACCGCGCAGTAGAGCGGACGTATGAGAATCGCGTTCCGCAGATTTCGAGTACCGGTTTCTTTACCTTATGGTTCCTGTGCTCAAGGTCCGCTACCTGGTTAAACTCGACTATCAGGACATGCGCTTGGTAGTTTTTGCGCTTCAGCTCCGCTATCTAGTGAAACTTGACTTTCAGGACATGCGCTCGGCAGTTTTTGCGCTTCAGGTCCGCTATCTAGTGAAACTCGACTATCAGGACATGCGCTTGGTAGTTTTTGCGCTTCAGGTCCGCTATCTAGTGAAACTTGACTTTCAGGACAAGCGCTCCGTAGTTCTAGCTGTCCAGGTCCTTGACCTGGTGACTTTTGACCTTCCGGACTAATTTTCAAGTTTACAGGTTTGATTATTGAAATTGTCGTGTTTTTTACTATCAAAGTAATCTGCATGCTTCAGATTACATTTTGAATATGAAAAAAAAATCGAACGACCAGGATCAACAAATTGCAATTGGCGAGTGGTTGGCATTGTATACGTAGGAATTCATGACAATAACGTCGTTCAATTAGAGATAAAATTGCTGTACGTCGTGTTTCAAATCTGTCAGCATTTAACTGATTGTTCTGTGGTATTTTTTGACGAAATTTATTGTCATCAAATCACAATACGTTATACTTACATGCATGTGTAAATGTGATTTGTAACTTGATATGGGAAAAATCTTACGGGCAGATTCGGTTTGTGTCATATGCACAAAGACAGTGTTCATTCTGTACACTGTGAAGCAAGTACCAGAATTTTTTGGGGAAGCCATCGTGTCCCAGTCTCCCCTACAGCTATGTCATATGGTGAAACACTGACAACTAGTGAGCGAGCCCGCGAGCACAAAAACCAGTTACAATAGGCATCCGACCCCGAGCGAGCTTCAGCGAGCGAGGTTTTTGAAACTAGTTATTTTTAATCTGCGCATCATTCTATTATCGATGTCTCAAAATAACCCAAAATACCGTGGTGTCATATTAATTGTCGAGCTCAAACGTAAAAAGTAACAATTTTCACCAAGAAAATTCTGAACGAAAATGGATGTGATTAAACGTTTTTTTATGAGTATTTTTAGTTCATCGATGATAAAAATATATGTAAATTCAAAGTAATTGTAGTTTTTACATTTCAGACGAATATTACGCACTCCATCTTTCCTGCCTATTCGAGATTCCAGCAGCGAGGCGCTTCAATGGCCAGCTAATAACTTCGCCGTATTGCGACAATTAATGATAGGTAAATTTTTCTTGCACTGTCCAAACGTGAGTTAAGATAAACTCGGAATTTTAAAAAGCTGCGTTAGTTATCTCCCATTTGAAAAAAATAACCGCCAGTCAACGTTTCGCTTAAAAATGATCGTATTTGATTGATTTGAAAAACAAAAAGTTTATACTTTTCCGGATCTTTCACGTGGCAACATTTGGAGAACCCGGTTTCCACTCTGAACCGACATGAAGGATATTTTTTCTGCATTATCTGATTTTATTATTGAACTTTTTTCGATGTTACTTAAAAATTTAGCTATATAATTATTGATTACTCTCAGTTTTCAACCATTTGTACAAGACAGGAGTTCGAAGTAAATAATTATAATCAATTATTTTCATGTGATCCGATATGAAAAAGCGATGTTACTATTTGTGCACGGTGAGAATAACATTTTTAAAATATTTGCTGGCAATTGTAATTATATTTTATCTGAAATTTTTAAAGTTGTCACGCTTACAATAAATTATTTTGATTCATTTTTCGCGCAAGCCCAAATTCAGTAGCTATCAATGCGCTAATGATATTTCCATAGTTTTTTTATAATTTTGTCATAATCATCTTAATAAAATGTGTCGATGAAAGAATTATATTGATCCATACACGATATTTTTGATGTGTTCTAATACTTAAAATATTTATTAGTATTCGAGGTATAACCTGAGGTGGTTAGCGGTGGTCGTTGGAGGTGGGAGTGGTTGGCGGTCATGGTAGGTGGCTGGAGAACGAGCAGAAGGCGGACGAGGAGGACGAAGGTGGTCGGTGGTGGTGGTGTGTGGTAGGCAGGATTAAGAGTAGGAGAAGGAGTAGGCGTAGGAGTATGAGTAGGAGTAGGAGTAGAAGTAGGAGTAAGTATTAATATTACCTACCCTACCATACTCTACCCTACCATACCCAACCCTACCCTACCCTACACTCTCCGAGTCTTCCCGCCCCTACTCTCCTCCTAAACTCCTACTTCTACTCCTACTCCTATCCTACTTCTAATCCTACGTCTACTTCTACTCCTACTTCTACTTCAATCTCACTCCTACTCCTGATCCTACTCCTACTCTTACTTCTACTTCTGATCTTAATCCTACTCCTACTCCTGATCCCACTGCTAGTCCTACTCTTAATTCTGAATATTAATGTTATGGAATATATAGGCTGCGTGTCGAATTGAATCCCATATCGAAACGAACAATTCTTTTATCGTCATATTATAGCCGATTATTGTAGATAATCTGGTATATTTCCTGTAAAATTATGAAATTTACAGTATGCATCACGTATGAATCATAAATGAATCATATATATCAATGTTCTACATGGACCGCATGTGCATTTATACTTTTTGGTCTCTGCATCATTATTACATCTGATCTATTGTTATTCATGATCTATGTATACATTCTTCTCTCGGATGCCTATACTTTGATTAAATCACTGTTTTGCTACGAATTTTAAAACATGTCTATTCTCATTATTAATTGCTTGTATCGCCGATAAGTCGGTAAGTACACTCAGGCCAAGTACTGGCTTGGGCTTACCATTACGAAGACTGTGTTACTCAGAAGGTGAATGCGGCCGGCATCATGTCGAAATCGGAAACTCTCTGATGTTCTGCGATAAGTTCTCAACTGTACCATTGGAATATCTCACAGAGCAATTTACGGTTGTCACTTCTAAGCCCATGAGGGCAACTGACTTTATAATCTTCATCCAATAGTGAGGCTAACGCTTTTGTATTTTTGACGTAATGTAACAATATGTTGACGTAATTTTGCGAGAGAAATCGATTGGGCGCGGTCCCAATACGCTGCGATCAACGCATCAAAAGTTACGGCCAAAAAACCAGAAGCTGAATTTTCGACATTTTTCAGCATGTGATTTTCGCTCGCCATTTCTCTCCTGTTGGTCCTACGCTCTTTTCGCTGCGATTTCTGGGTTCCTGAGGGTCCAATTGGTCAGATAAGGGTCACTGAAATCATATCTGAAACCAAAAGTTTTTTGCCCAAAAAAAAAGTCAGGCCAACCCCTTCCCATTTTTGGCGAAAATTTTCGCGATTTTGAAAAGTGCTGGAATCAATTGTTTGTAGCACTAATCGGACGTAATTTTGCGAGAGAAATCGATTGAGCACAGTCCCAATACGCTGCGATCAACGCATCAAAGGTTACAGCCAAAAAACCAGAACCTGAATTTTCGACATTTTTCAGCATGTGATTTTCGCTCGCCATTTCTCTCCTGTTGGTCCTACGCTCTTTTCGCTGCGATTTCTCGGTTCCTGAGGGTCCAATTGGTCGGATATTGGTCATTCGAATCGAATCGAAGACCAAAAGTTTTTTGCCCAAAAAAAAAGTAAGGCTAACCCCTTTCCATTTTTGGCGAAAATTTTCGCGATTCTAAAAAGTGCTGGAATCAATTAATTGAAGCACTAATCGGACGTAATTTCGCGAGAAAAATCGATTGAGCACAGTAGTAATACGCTGCGATCAACGCATCAAGAGTTACGGCCAAAAAACCAGAAGCTGAATTTTCGACATTTTTCAGCATGTGATTTTCGCTCGCCATTTCTCTCCTGTTGGTCCTACGCTCTTTTCGCTGCGATTTCTGGGTTCCTGAGGGTCCAATTGGTCGGATAATGGTCATTCGAATCGAATCGAAGACCTGAAGTTTTTTGCCCAAAAAAAAAGTAAGGCTAACCCCTTTCCATTTTTGGCGAAAATTTTCGCGATTTTGAAAAGTGCTGGAATCAATTAATTGCAGCACTAATCGGACGTAATTTTGCGAGAAAAATCGATTAAGCACGGTTCCAATACGCTGCGATCAACGCATCAAAAGTTACAGCCAAAAAACCAGAACCTGAATTTTCGACATTTTTCAGCATGTGATTTTCGCTCGCCATTTCTCTCCTGTTGGTCCTACGATCTTTTCGCTGCGATTTCTGGGTTCCTGAGGGTCCAATTGGTCGGATAATGGTCATTCGAATCGAATCGAAGACCTGAAGTTTTTTGCCCAAAAAAAAAGTAAGGCTAACCCCTTTCCATTTTTGGCGAAAATTTTCGCGATTTTGAAAAGTGCTGGAATCAATTAATTGCAGCACTAATCGGACGTAATTTTGCGAGAAAAATCGATTAAGCACGGTTCCAATACGCTGCGATCAACGCATCAAAAGTTACAGCCAAAAAACCAGAACCTGAATTTTCGACATTTTTCAGCATGTGATTTTCGCTCGCCATTTCTCTCCTGTTGGTCCTACGCTCTTTTCGCTGCGATTTCTCGGTTCCTGAGGGTCCACTTGGTCGGATAATGGTCATTCGAATCGAATCGAAGACCAAAAGTTTTTTGCCCAAAAAAAAAGTAAGGCTAACCCCTTTCCATTTTTGGCGAAAATTTTCGCGATTCTAAAAGGTGCTGGAATCAATTAATTGAAGCACTAATCGGACGTAATTTCGCGAGAAAAATCGATTGAGCACAGTAGTAATACGCTGCGATCAAAGCATCAAGAGTTACGGCCAAAAAACCAGAAGCTGAATTTTCGACATTTTTCAGCATGTGATTTTCGCTCGCCATTTCTCTCCTGTTGGTCCTACGCTCTTTTCGCTGCGATTTCTGGGTTCCTGAGGGTCCAATTGGTCGGATAATGGTCATTCAAATCGAATCGAAGCCCTGAAGTTTTTTGCCCAAAGAAAAAGTAAGGCTAACCCCTTTCCATTTTTGGCGAAAATTTTCGCGATTTTGAAAAGTGCTGGAATCAATTAATTGCAGCACTAATCGGACGTAATTTTGCGAGAAAAATCGATTAAGCACGGTTCCAATACGCTGCGATCAACGCATCAAAAGTTACAGCCAAAAAACCAGAACCTGAATTTTCGACATTTTTCAGCATGTGATTTTCGCTCGCCATTTCTCTCCTGTTGGTCCTACGCTCTTTTCGCTGCGATTTCTCGGTTCCTGAGGGTCCAATTGGTCAGATAAGGGTCACTAAAATCATATCTGAGACCAAAAGTTTTTTGCCCAAAAAAAAAGTAAGGCTAACCCCTTTCCATTTTTGGCGAAAATTTTCGCGATTTTGAAAAGTGCTGAAATCAATTAATTGTAGCACTAATCGGACGTAATTTTGCGAGAGAAATCGATTGAGCACAGTCCCAATACGCTGCGATCAACGCATCAAAGGTTACAGCCAAAAAACCAGAACCTGAATTTTCGACATTTTTCAGCATGTGATTTTCGCTCGCCATTTCTCTCCTGTTGGTCTTACGCTCTTTTCGCTGCGATTTTTCGGTTCCTGAGGGTCCAATTGGTCGGATGATGGTCATTCGAATCGAATCGAAGACCAAAAGTTTTTTGCCCAAAAAAAAAGTAAGGCTAACCCCTTTCCATTTTTGGCGAAAATTTTCGCGATTCTAAAAAGTGCTGGAATCAATTAATTGAAGCACTAATCGGACGTAATTTCGCGAGAAAAATCGATTGAGCACAGTAGTAATACGCTGCGATCAACGCATCAAGAGTTACGGCCAAAAAACCAGAAGCTGAATTTTCGACATTTTTCAGCATGTGATTTTCGCTCGCCATTTCTCTCCTGTTGGTCCTACGCTCTTTTCGCTGCGATTTCTGGGTTCCTGAGGGTCCAATTGGTCGGATAATGGTCATTCGAATCGAATCGAAGACCTGAAGTTTTTTGCCCAAAAAAAAAGTAAGGCTAACCCCTTTCCATTTTTGGCGAAAATTTTCGCGATTTTGAAAAGTGCTGGAATCAATTAATTGCAGCACTAATCGGACGTAATTTTGCGAGAAAAATCGATTAAGCACGGTTCCAATACGCTGCGATCAACGCATCAAAAGTTACAGCCAAAAAACCAGAACCTGAATTTTCGACATTTTTCAGCATGTGATTTTCGCTCGCCATTTCTCTCCTGTTGGTCCTACGCTCTTTTCGCTGCGATTTCTCGGTTCCTGAGGGTCCACTTGGTCGGATGATGGTCATTCGAATCGAATCGAAGACCAAAAGTTTTTTGCCCAAAAAAAAAGTAAGGCTAACCCCTTTCCATTTTTGGCGAAAATTTTCGCGATTCTAAAAGGTGCTGGAATCAATTAATTGAAGCACTAATCGGACGTAATTTCGCGAGAAAAATCGATTGAGCACAGTAGTAATACGCTGCGATCAAAGCATCAAGAGTTACGGCCAAAAAACCAGAAGCTGAATTTTCGACATTTTACAGCATGTGATTTTCGCTCGCCATTTCTCTCCTGTTGGTCCTACGCTCTTTTCGCTGCGATTTCTGGGTTCCTGAGGGTCCAATTGGTCAGATAAGGGTCACTAAAGTCATATCTGAGACCAAAATTTTTTTGCCCAAAAAAAAAGTAAGGCTAACCCCTTTCCATTTTTGGCGAAAATTTTCGCGATTTCGGAAAGTGCTGGAATCAATCAATTGTAGCACTAATCGGACGTAATTTTGCGAGGGAAATTGATTGAGCACAGTCCCAATACGCTGCGATCAACGCATCAAAAGTTACGGCCAAAAAACCAGTAGCTGAATTTTCGACATTTTTCAGCATGTGATTTTCGGTCGCCATTTCTCTCCTGTTGGTCCTACGCTCTTTTTGCTGCGATTTCTGGGTTCCTGAGGGTCCAATCGGTCGGATAATGGTCATTCGAATCGAATCGAAGACCAAAAGTTTTTTGCCCAAAAAAAAAGTAAGGCTAACCCCTTTCCATTTTTGGCGAAAATTTTCGCGATTCTAAAAAGTGCTGGAATCAATTAATTGAAGCACTAATCGGACGTAATTTCGCGAGAAAAATCGATTGAGCACAGTCGTAATACGCTGCGATCAACGCATCAAGAGTTACGGCCAAAAAACCAGAAGCTGAATTTTCGACATTTTTCGGCGTGTGATTTTCGCTCGCCATTTCTCTCCTGTTGGTCCTACGCTCTTTTCGCTGCGATTTCTCGGTTCCTGAGGGTCCACTTGGTCGGATAATGGTCATTCGAATCGAATCGAAGACCAAAAGTTTTTTGCCCAAAAAAAAAGTAAGGCTTACCCCTTTCCATTTTTGGCGAAAATTTTCGCGATTCTAAAAGGTGCTGGAATCAATTATTGAAGCACTAATCGGACGTAATTTCGCGGGAAAAATCGATTGAGCACAGTAGTAATACGCTGCGATCAAAGCATCAAGAGTTACGGCCAAAAAACCAGAAGCTGAATTTTCGACATTTTTCAGCATGTGATTTTCGCTCGCCATTTCTCTCCTGTTGGTCCTACGCTCTTTTCGCTGCGATTTCTGGGTTCCTGAGGGTCCAATTGGTCAGATAAGGGTCACTAAAATCATATCTGAGACCAAAAGTTTTTTGCCCAAAAAAAAAGTAAGGCTAACCCCTTTCCATTTTTGGCGAAAATTTTCGCGATTTTGAAAAGTGCTGAAATCAATTAATTGTAGCACTAATCGGACGTAATTTTGCGAGAGAAATCGATTGAGCACAGTCCCAATACGCTGCGATCAACGCATCAAAGGTTACAGCCAAAAAACCAGAACCTGAATTTTCGACATTTTTCAGCATGTGATTTTCGCTCGCCATTTCTCTCCTGTTGGTCCTACGCTCTTTTCGCTGCGATTTCTCGGTTCCTGAGGGTCCAACTGGTCGGATGATGGTCATTCGAATCGAATCGAAGACCAAAAGTTTTTTGCCCAAAAAAAAAGTAAGGCTAACCCCTTTCCATTTTTGGCGAAAATTTTCGCGATTCTAAAAAGTGCTGGAATCAATTAATTGAAGCACTAATCGGACGTAATTTCGCGAGAAAAATCGATTGGGCACAGTAGTAATACGCTGCGATCAACGCATCAAGAGTTACGGCCGAAAAACAAGAAGCTGAATTTTCGACATTTTTCAGCATGTGATTTTCGCTCGCCATTTCTCTCCTGTTGGTCCTACGCTCTTTTCGCTGCGATTTCTGGGTTCCTGAGGGTCCAATTGGTCGGATAATGGTCATTCGAATCGAATCGAAGACCAAAAGTTTTTTGCCCAGAAAAAAAGTAAGGCTAACCCCTTTCCATTTTTGGCGAAAATTTTCGCGATTCTAGAAAGTGCTGGAATCAATTAATTGAAGCACTAATCGGACGTAATTTCGCGAGAAAAATCGATTGAGCACAGTAGTAATACGCTGCGATCAACGCATCAAGAGTTACGGCCAAAAAACCAGAAGCTGAATTCTCGACATTTTTCAGCATGTGATTTTCGCTCGCCATTTCTCTCCTGTTGGTCCTACGCTCTTTTCGCTGCGATTTCTGGGTTCCTGAGGGTCCAATTGGTCGGATAATGGTCATTCGAATCGAATCGAAGACCAAAAGTTTTTTGCCCAAAAAAAAAGTAAGGCTAACCCCTTTCCATTTTTGGCGAAAATTTTCGCGATTCTAAAAAGTGCTGGAATTAATTAATTGTAGCACTAATCGGACGTAATTTTGCGAGAGAAATCGATTGAGCACAGTCCCAATACGCTGCGATCAACGCATCAAAGGTTACAGCCAAAAAACCAGAACCTGAATTCTCGACATTTTTCAGCATGTGATTTTCGCTCGCCATTTCTCTCCTGTTGGTCCTACGCTCTTTTCGCTGCGATTTCTCGGTTCCTGAGGGTCCACTTGGTCGGATAATGGTCATTCGAATCGAATCGAAGACCAAAAGTTTTTTGCCCAAAAAAAAAGTAAGGCTTACCCCTTTCCATTTTTGGCGAAAATTTTCGCGATTCTAAAAGGTGCTGGAATCAATTATTGAAGCACTAATCGGACGTAATTTCGCGGGAAAAATCGATTGAGCACAGTAGTAATACGCTGCGATCAAAGCATCAAGAGTTACGGCCAAAAAACCAGAAGCTGAATTTTCGACATTTTTCAGCATGTGATTTTCGCTCGCCATTTCTCTCCTGTTGGTCCTACGCTCTTTTCGCTGCGATTTCTGGGTTCCTGAGGGTCCAATTGGTCAGATAAGGGTCACTAAAATCATATCTGAGACCAAAAGTTTTTTGCCCAAAAAAAAAGTAAGGCTAACCCCTTTCCATTTTTGGCGAAAATTTTCGCGATTTTGAAAAGTGCTGAAATCAATTAATTGTAGCACTAATCGGACGTAATTTTGCGAGAGAAATCGATTGAGCACAGTCCCAATACGCTGCGATCAACGCATCAAAGGTTACAGCCAAAAAACCAGAACCTGAATTTTCGACATTTTTCAGTATGTGATTTTCGCTCGCCATTTCTCTCCTGTTGGTCCTACGCTCTTTTCGCTGCGATTTCTCGGTTCCTGAGGGTCCAACTGGTCGGATGATGGTCATTCGAATCGAATCGAAGACCAAAAGTTTTTTGCCCAAAAAAAAAGTAAGGCTAACCCCTTTCCATTTTTGGCGAAAATTTTCGCGATTCTAAAAAGTGCTGGAATCAATTAATTGAAGCACTAATCGGACGTAATTTCGCGAGAAAAATCGATTGGGCACAGTAGTAATACGCTGCGATCAACGCATCAAGAGTTACGGCCGAAAAACAAGAAGCTGAATTTTCGACATTTTTCAGCATGTGATTTTCGCTCGCCATTTCTCTCCTGTTGGTCCTACGCTCTTTTCGCTGCGATTTCTGGGTTCCTGAGGGTCCAATTGGTCGGATAATGGTCATTCGAATCGAATCGAAGACCAAAAGTTTTTTGCCCAGAAAAAAAGTAAGGCTAACCCCTTTCCATTTTTGGCGAAAATTTTCGCGATTCTAGAAAGTGCTGGAATCAATTAATTGAAGCACTAATCGGACGTAATTTCGCGAGAAAAATCGATTGAGCACAGTAGTAATACGCTGCGATCAACGCATCAAGAGTTACGGCCAAAAAACCAGAAGCTGAATTCTCGACATTTTTCAGCATGTGATTTTCGCTCGCCATTTCTCTCCTGTTGGTCCTACGCTCTTTTCGCTGCGATTTCTGGGTTCCTGAGGGTCCAATTGGTCGGATAATGGTCATTCGAATCGAATCGAAGACCAAAAGTTTTTTGCCCAAAAAAAAAGTAAGGCTAACCCCTTTCCATTTTTGGCGAAAATTTTCGCGATTCTAAAAAGTGCTGGAATTAATTAATTGTAGCACTAATCGGACGTAATTTTGCGAGAGAAATCGATTGAGCACAGTCCCAATACGCTGCGATCAACGCATCAAAGGTTACAGCCAAAAAACCAGAACCTGAATTCTCGACATTTTTCAGCATGTGATTTTCGCTCGCCATTTCTCTCCTGTTGGTCTTACGCTCTTTTCGCTGCGATTTCTCGGTTCCTGAGGGTCCAATTGGTCGGATGATGGTCATTCGAATCGAATCGAAGACCAAAAGTTTTTTGCCCAAAAAAAAAGTAAGGCTAACCCCTTTCCATTTTTGGCGAAAATTTTCGCGATTCTCAAAAGTGCTGGAATCAATTAATTGAAGCACTAATCGGACGTAATTTCGCGAGAAAAATCGATTGAGCACAGTAGTAATACGCTGCGATCAACGCATCAAGAGTTACGGCCAAAAAACCAGAAGCTGAATTTTCGACATTTTTCAGCATGTGATTTTCGCTCGCCATTTCTCTCCTGTTGGTCCTACGCTCTTTTCGCTGCGATTTCTGGGTTCCTGAGGGTCCAATTGGTCGGATAATGGTCATTCGAATCGAATCGAAGACCTGAAGTTTTTTGCCTAAAAAAAAAGTAAGGCTAACCCCTTTCCATTTTTGGCGAAAATTTTCGCGATTTTGAAAAGTGCTGGAATCAATTAATTGCAGCACTAATCGGACGTAATTTTGCGAGAAAAATCGATTAAGCACGGTTCCAATACGCTGCGATCAACGCATCAAAAGTTACAGCCAAAAAACCAGAACCTGAATTTTCGACATTTTTCAGCATGTGATTTTCGCTCGCCATTTCTCTCCTGTTGGTCCTACGCTCTTTTCGCTGCGATTTCTGGGTTCCTGAGGGTCCAATTGGTCAGATAAGGGTCACTAAAATCATATCTGAGACCAAAATTTTTTTGCCCAAAAAAAAAGTAAGGCTAACCCCTTTCCATTTTTGGCGAAAATTTTCGCGATTTCGGAAAGTGCTGGAATCAATCAATTGTAGCACTAATCGGACGTAATTTCGCGAGGGAAATTGATTGAGCACAGTCCCAATACGCTGCGATCAACGCATCAAAAGTTACGGCCAAAAAACCAGTAGCTGAATTTTCGACATTTTTCAACATGTGATTTTCGGTCGCCATTTCTCTCCTGTTGGTCCTACGCTCTTTTTGCTGCGATTTCTGGGTTCCTGAGGGTCCAATCGGTCGGATAATGGTCATTCGAATCGAATCGAAGACCAAAAGTTTTTTGCCCAAAAAAAAAGTAAGGCTAACCCCTTTCCATTTTTGGCGAAAATTTTCGCGATTCTAAAAAGTGCTGGAATCAATTAATTGAAGCACTAATCGGACGTAATTTCGCGAGAAAAATCGATTGAGCACAGTCGTAATACGCTGCGATCAACGCATCAAGAGTTACGGCCAAAAAACCAGAAGCTGAATTTTCGACATTTTTCGGCATGTGATTTTCGCTCGCCATTTCTCTCCTGTTGGTCCTACGCTCTTTTCGCTGCGATTTCTCGGTTCCTGAGGGTCCACTTGGTCGGATAATGGTCATTCGAATCGAATCGAAGACCAAAAGTTTTTTGCCCAAATAAAAAGTAAGGCTAACCCCTTTCCATTTTTGGCGAAAATTTTCGCGATTCTAAAAGGTGCTGGAATCAATTAATTGAAGCACTAATCGGACGTAATTTCGCGGGAAAAATCGATTGAGCACAGTAGTAATACGCTGCGATCAAAGCATCAAGAGTTACGGCCAAAAAACCAGAAGCTGAATTTTCGACATTTTTCAGCATGTGATTTTCGCTCGCCATTTCTCTCCTGTTGGTCCTACGCTCTTTTCGCTGCGATTTCTGGGTTCCTGAGGGTCCAATTGGTCGGATAATGGTCATTCGAATCGAATCAAAGCCCTGAAGTTTTTTGCCCAAAAAAAAAGTAAGGCTAACCCCTTTCCATTTTTGGCGAAAATTTTCGCGATTTTGAAAAGTGCTGGAATCAATTAATTGCAGCACTAATCGGACGTAATTTTGCGAGAAAACCCGATTAAGCACGGATCCAATACGCTGCGATCAACGCATCGAAAGTTACAGCCAAAAAACCAGAACCTGAATTTTCGACATTTTTCAGCATGTGATTTTCGCTCGCCATTTCTCTCCTGTTGGTCCTACGCTCTTTTCGCTGCGATTTCTCGGTTCCTGAGGGTCCAATTGGTCAGATAAGGGTCACTAAAATCATATCTGAGACCAAAAGTTTTTTGCCCAAAAAAAAAGTAAGGCTAACCCCTTTCCATTTTTGGCGAAAATTTTCGCGATTTTGAAAAGTGCTGAAATCAATTAATTGTAGCACTAATCGGACGTAATTTTGCGAGAGAAATCGATTGAGCACAGTCCCAATACGCTGCGATCAACGCATCAAAGGTTACAGCCAAAAAACCAGAACCTGAATTTTCGACATTTTTCAGCATGTGATTTTCGCTCGCCATTTCTCTCCTGTTGGTCTTACGCTCTTTTCGCTGCGATTTCTCGGTTCCTGAGGGTCCAATTGGTCGGATGATGGTCATTCGAATCGAATCGAAGACCAAAAGTTTCTTGCCCAAAAAAAAAGTAAGGCTAACCCCTTTCCATTTTTGGCGAAAATTTTCGCGATTCTAAAAAGTGCTGGAATCAATTAATTGAAGCACTAATCGGACGTAATTTCGCGAGAAAAATCGATTGAGCACAGTAGTAATACGCTGCGATCAACGCATCAAGAGTTACGGCCAAAAAACCAGAAGCTGAATTTTCGACATTTTTCAGCATGTGATTTTCGCTCGCCATTTCTCTCCTGTTGGTCCTACGCTCTTTTCGCTGCGATTTCTGGGTTCCTGAGGGTCCAATTGGTCGGATAATGGTCATTCGAATCGAATCGAAGACCTGAAGTTTTTTGCCCAAAAAAAAAGTAAGGCTAACCCCTTTCCATTTTTGGCGAAAATTTTCGCGATTTTGAAAAGTGCTGGAATCAATTAATTGCAGCACTAATCGGACGTAATTTTGCGAGAAAACCCGATTAAGCACGGTTCCAATACGCTGCGACCAACGCATCAAAAGTTACAGCCAAAAAACCAGAACCTGAATTTTCGACATTTTTCAGCATGTGATTTTCGCTCGCCATTTCTCTCCTGTTGGTCCTACGCTCTTTTCGCTGCGATTTCTCGGTTCCTGAGGGTCCAATTGGTCAGATAAGGGTCACTAAAATCATATCTGAGACCAAAAGTTTTTTGCCCAAAAAAAAAGTAAGGCTAACCCCTTTCCATTTTTGGCGAAAATTTTCGCGATTTTGAAAAGTGCTGAAATCAATTAATTGTAGCACTAATCGGACGTAATTTTGCGAGAGAAATCGATTGAGCACAGTCCCAATACGCTGCGATCAACGCATCAAAGGTTACAGCCAAAAAACCAGAACCTGAATTTTCGACATTTTTCAGCATGTGATTTTCGCTCGCCATTTCTCTCCTGTTGGTCTTACGCTCTTTTCGCTGCGATTTCTCGGTTCCTGAGGGTCCAATTGGTCGGATGATGGTCATTCGAATCGAATCGAAGACCAAAAGTTTTTTGCCCAAAAAAAAAGTAAGGCTAACCCCTTTCCATTTTTGGCGAAAATTTTCGCGATTCTAAAAAGTGCTGGAATCAATTAATTGAAGCACTAATCGGACGTAATTTCGCGAGAAAAATCGATTGAGCACAGTAGTAATACGCTGCGATCAACGCATCAAGAGTTACGGCCAAAAAACCAGAAGCTGAATTTTCGACATTTTTCAGCATGTGATTTTCGCTCGCCATTTCTCTCCTGTTGGTCCTACGCTCTTTTCGCTGCGATTTCTGGGTTCCTGAGGGTCCAATTGGTCGGATAATGGTCATTCGAATCGAATCGAAGACCTGAAGTTTTTTGCCCAAAAAAAAAGTAAGGCTAACCCCTTTCCATTTTTGGCGAAAATTTCGCGATTTTGAAAAGTGCTGGAATCAATTAATTGCAGCACTAATCGGACGTAATTTTGCGAGAAAAATCGATTAAGCACGGTTCCAATACGCTGCGATCAACGCATCAAAAGTTACAGTCAAAAAACCAGAACCTGAATTTTCGACATTTTTCAGCATGTGATTTTCGCTCGCCATTTCTCTCCTGTTGGTCCTACGCTCTTTTCGCTGCGATTTCTCGGTTCCTGAGGGTCCACTTGGTCGGATAATGGTCATTCGAATCGAATCGAAGACCAAAAGTTTTTTGCCCAAAAAAAAAGTAAGGCTAACCCCTTTCCATTTTTGGCGAAAATTTTCGCGATTCTAAAAGGTGCTGGAATCAATTAATTGAAGCACTAATCGGACGTAATTTCGCGAGAAAAATCGATTGAGCACAGTAGTAATACGCTGCGATCAAAGCATCAAGAGTTACGGCCAAAAAACCAGAAGCTGAATTTTCGACATTTTTCAGCATGTGATTTTCGCTCGCCATTTCTCTCCTGTTGGTCCTACGCTCTTCTCGCTGCGATTTCTGGGTTCCTGAGGGTCCGATTGGTCAGATAAGGGTCACTAAAATCATATCTGAGACCAAAATTTTTTTGCCCAAAAAAAAAGTAAGGCTAACCCCTTTCCATTTTTGGCGAAAATTTTCGCGATTTCGGAAAGTGCTGGAATCAATCAATTGTAGCACTAATCGGACGTAATTTTGCGAGGGAAATTGATTGAGCACAGTCCCAATACGCTGCGATCAACGCATCAAAAGTTACGGCCAAAAAACCAGTAGCTGAATTTTCGACATTTTTCAGCATGTGATTTTCGGTCGCCATTTCTCTCCTGTTGGTCCTACGCTCTTTTTGCTGCGATTTCTGGGTTCCTGAGGGTCCAATCGGTCGGATAATGGTCATTCGAATCGAATCGAAGACCAAAAGTTTTTTGCCCAAAAAAAAAGTAAGGCTAACCCCTTTCCATTTTTGGCGAAAATTTTCGCGATTCTAAAAAGTGCTGGAATCAATTAATTGAAGCACTAATCGGACGTAATTTCGCGAGAAAAATCGATTGAGCACAGTCGTAATACGCTGCGATCAACGCATCAAGAGTTACGGCCAAAAAACCAGAAGCTGAATTTTCGACATTTTTCGGCATGTGATTTTCGCTCGCCATTTCTCTCCTGTTGGTCCTACGCTCTTTTTGCTGCGATTTCTGGGTTCCTGAGGGTCCAATCGGTCGGATAATGGTCATTCGAATCGAATCGAAGACCAAAAGTTTTTTGCCCAAAAAAAAAGTAAGGCTAACCCCTTTCCATTTTTGGCGAAAATTTACGCGATTTTGAAAAGTGCTGAAATCAATTAATTGCAGCACTAATCGGACGTAATTTTGCGAGAAAACCCGATTAAGCACGGTTCCAATACGCTGCGATCAACGCATCAAAAGTTACAGCCAAAAAACCAGAACCTGAATTTTCGACATTTTTCAGCATGTGATTTTCGCTCGCCATTTCTCTCCTGTTGGTCCTACGCTCTTTTCGCTGCGATTTCTCGGTTCCTGAGGGTCCAATTGGTCAGATAAGGGTCACTAAAATCATATCTGAGACCAAAAGTTTTTTGCCCAAAAAAAAAGTAAGGCTAACCCCTTTCCATTTTTGGCGAAAATTTTCGCGATTTTGAAAAGTGCTGAAATCAATTAATTGTAGCACTAATCGGACGTAATTTTGCGAGAGAAATCGATTGAGCACAGTCCCAATACGCTGCGATCAACGCATCAAAGGTTACAGCCAAAAAACCAGAACCTGAATTTTCGACATTTTTCAGCATGTGATTTTCGCTCGCCATTTCTCTCCTGTTGGTCTTACGCTCTTTTCGCTGCGATTTCTCGGTTCCTGAGGGTCCAATTGGTCGGATGATGGTCATTCGAATCGAATCGAAGACCAAAAGTTTTTTGCCCAAAAAAAAAGTAAGGCTAACCCCTTTCCATTTTTGGCGAAAATTTTCGCGATTCTAAAAAGTGCTGGAATCAATTAATTGAAGCACTAATCGGACGTAATTTCGCGAGAAAAATCGATTGAGCACAGTAGTAATACGCTGCGATCAACGCATCAAGAGTTACGGCCAAAAAACCAGAAGCTGAATTTTCGACATTTTTCAGCATGTGATTTTCGCTCGCCATTTCTCTCCTGTTGGTCCTACGCTCTTTTCGCTGCGATTTCTGGGTTCCTGAGGGTCCAATTGGTCGGATAATGGTCATTCGAATCGAATCGAAGCCCTGAAGTTTTTTGCCCAAAAAAAAAGTAAGGCTAACCCCTTTCCATTTTTGGCGAAAATTTTCGCGATTTTGAAAAGTGCTGGAATCAATTAATTGCAGCACTAATCGGACGTAATTTTGCGAGAAAAATCGATTAAGCACGGTTCCAATACGCTGCGATCAACGCATCAAAAGTTACAGCCAAAAAACCAGAACCTGAATTTTCGACATTTTTCAGCATGTGATTTTCGCTCGCCATTTCTCTCCTGTTGGTCCTACGCTCTTTTCGCTGCGATTTCTCGGTTCCTGAGGGTCCACTTGGTCGGATAATGGTCATTCGAATCGAATCGAAGACCAAAAGTTTTTTGCCCAAAAAAAAAGTAAGGCTAACCCCTTTCCATTTTTGGCGAAAATTTTCGCGATTCTAAAAGGTGCTGGAATCAATTAATTGAAGCACTAATCGGACGTAATTTCGCGAGAAAAATCGATTGAGCACAGTAGTAATACGCTGCGATCAAAGCATCAAGAGTTACGGCCAAAAAACCAGAAGCTGAATTTTCGACATTTTTCAGCATGTGATTTTCGCTCGCCATTTCTCTCCTGTTGGTCCTACGCTCTTTTCGCTGCGATTTCTGGGTTCCTGAGGGTCCAATTGGTCAGATAAGGGTCACTAAAATCATATCTGAGACCAAAATTTTTTTGCCCAAAAAAAAAGTAAGGCTAACCCCTTTCCATTTTTGGCGAAAATTTTCGCGATTTCGGAAAGTGCTGGAATCAATCAATTGTAGCACTAATCGGACGTAATATCGCGAGGGAAATTGATTGAGCACAGTCCCAATACGCTGCGATCAACGCATCAAAAGTTACGGCCAAAAAACCAGTAGCTGAATTTTCGACATTTTTCAGCATGTGATTTTCGGTCGCCATTTCTCTCCTGTTGGTCCTACGCTCTTTTTGCTGCGATTTCTGGGTTCCTGAGGGTCCAATCGGTCGGATAATGGTCATTCGAATCGAATCGAAGACCAAAAGTTTTTTGCCCAAAAAAAAAGTAAGGCTAACCCCTTTCCATTTTTGGCGAAAATTTTCGCGATTCTAAAAAGTGCTGGAATCAATTAATTGAAGCACTAATCGGACGTAATTTCGCGAGAAAAATCGATTGAGCACAGTCGTAATACGCTGCGATCAACGCATCAAGAGTTACGGCCAAAAAACCAGAAGCTGAATTTTCGACATTTTTCGGCATGTGATTTTCGCTCGCCATTTCTCTCCTGTTGGTCCTACGCTCTTTTCGCTGCGATTTCTCGGTTCCTGAGGGTCCACTTGGTCGGATAATGGTCATTCGAATCGAATCGAAGACCAAAAGTTTTTTGCCCAAAAAAAAAGTAAGGCTAACCCCTTTCCATTTTTGGCGAAAATTTTCGCGATTCTAAAAGGTGCTGGAATCAATTAATTGAAGCACTGATCGGACGTAATTTCGCGAGAAAAATCGATTGAGCACAGTAGTAATACGCTGCGATCAAAGCATCAAGAGTTACGGCCAAAAAACCAGAAGCTGAATTTTCGACATTTTTCAGCATGTGATTTTCGCTCGCCATTTCTCTCCTGTTGGTCCTACGCTCTTTTCGCTGCGATTTCTCGGTTCCTGAGGGTCCAATTGGTCAGATAAGGGTCACTAAAATCATATCTGAGACCAAAAGTTTTTTGCCCAAAAAAAAAGTAAGGCTAACCCCTTTCCATTTTTGGCGAAAATTTTCGCGATTTTGAAAAGTGCTGAAATCAATTAATTGTAGCACTAATCGGACGTAATTTTGCGAGAGAAATCGATTGAGCACAGTCCCAATACGCTGCGATCAACGCATCAAAGGTTACAGCCAAAAAACCAGAACCTGAATTTTCGACATTTTTCAGCATGTGATTTTCGCTCGCCATTTCTCTCCTGTTGGTCTTACGCTCTTTTCGCTGCGATTTCTCGGTTCCTGAGGGTCCAATTGGTCGGATGATGGTCATTCGAATCGAATCGAGGACCAAAAGTTTCTTGCCCAAAAAAAAAGTAAGGCTAACCCCTTTCCATTTTTGGCGAAAATTTTCGCGATTCTAAAAAGTGCTGGAATCAATTAATTGAAGCACTAATCGGACGTAATTTCGCGAGAAAAATCGATTGAGCACAGTAGTAATACGCTGCGATCAACGCATCAAGAGTTACGGCCAAAAAACCAGAAGCTGAATTTTCGACATTTTTCAGCATGTGATTTTCGCTCGCCATTTCTCTCCTGTTGGTCCTACGCTCTTTTCGCTGCGATTTCTGGGTTCCTGAGGGTCCAATTGGTCGGATAATGGTCATTCGAATCGAATCGAAGACCTGAAGTTTTTTGCCCAAAAAAAAAGTAAGGCTAACCCCTTTCCATTTTTGGCGAAAATTTTCGCGATTTTGAAAAGTGCTGGAATCAATTAATTGCAGCACTAATCGGACGTAATTTTGCGAGAAAACCCGATTAAGCACGGTTCCAATACGCTGCGACCAACGCATCAAAAGTTACAGCCAAAAAACCAGAACCTGAATTTTCGACATTTTTCAGCATGTGATTTTCGCTCGCCATTTCTCTCCTGTTGGTCCTACGCTCTTTTCGCTGCGATTTCTCGGTTTCTGAGGGTCCAATTGGTCAGATAAGGGTCACTAAAATCATATCTGAGACCAAAAGTTTTTTGCCCAAAAAAAAAGTAAGGCTAACCCCTTTCCATTTTTGGCGAAAATTTTCGCGATTTTGAAAAGTGCTGAAATCAATTAATTGTAGCACTAATCGGACGTAATTTTGCGAGAGAAATCGATTGAGCACAGTCCCAATACGCTGCGATCAACGCATCAAAGGTTACAGCCAAAAAACCAGAACCTGAATTTTCGACATTTTTCAGCATGTGATTTTCGCTCGCCATTTCTCTCCTGTTGGTCTTACGCTCTTTTCGCTGCGATTTCTCGGTTCCTGAGGGTCCAATTGGTCGGATGATGGTCATTCGAATCGAATCGAAGACCAAAAGTTTTTTGCCCAAAAAAAAAGTAAGGCTAACCCCTTTCCATTTTTGGCGAAAATTTTCGCGATTCTAAAAAGTGCTGGAATCAATTAATTGAAGCACTAATCGGACGTAATTTCGCGAGAAAAATCGATTGAGCACAGTAGTAATACGCTGCGATCAACGCATCAAGAGTTACGGCCAAAAAACCAGAAGCTGAATTTTCGACATTTTTCAGCATGTGATTTTCGCTCGCCATTTCTCTCCTGTTGGTCCTACGCTCTTTTCGCTGCGATTTCTGGGTTCCTGAGGGTCCAATTGGTCGGATAATGGTCATTCGAATCGAATCGAAGACCTGAAGTTTTTTGCCCAAAAAAAAAGTAAGGCTAACCCCTTTCCATTTTTGGCGAAAATTTCGCGATTTTGAAAAGTGCTGGAATCAATTAATTGCAGCACTAATCGGACGTAATTTTGCGAGAAAAATCGATTAAGCACGGTTCCAATACGCTGCGATCAACGCATCAAAAGTTACAGTCAAAAAACCAGAACCTGAATTTTCGACATTTTTCAGCATGTGATTTTCGCTCGCCATTTCTCTCCTGTTGGTCCTACGCTCTTTTCGCTGCGATTTCTCGGTTCCTGAGGGTCCACTTGGTCGGATAATGGTCATTCGAATCGAATCGAAGACCAAAAGTTTTTTGCCCAAAAAAAAAGTAAGGCTAACCCCTTTCCATTTTTGGCGAAAATTTTCGCGATTCTAAAAGGTGCTGGAATCAATTAATTAAAGCACTAATCGGACGTAATTTCGCGAGAAAAATCGATTGAGCACAGTAGTAATACGCTGCGATCAAAGCATCAAGAGTTACGGCCAAAAAACCAGAAGCTGAATTTTCGACATTTTTCAGCATGTGATTTTCGCTCGCCATTTCTCTCCTGTTGGTCCTACGCTCTTTTCGCTGCGATTTCTGGGTTCCTGAGGGTCCGATTGGTCAGATATGGGTCACTAAAATCATATCTGAGACCAAAATTTTTTTGCCCAAAAAAAAAGTAAGGCTAACCCCTCTCCATTTTTGGCGAAAATTTTCGCGATTTCGGAAAGTGCTGGAATCAATCAATTGTAGCACTAATCGGACGTAATTTTGCGAGGGAAATTGATTGAGCACAGTCCCAATACGCTGCGATCAACGCATCAAAAGTTACGGCCAAAAAACCAGTAGCTGAATTTTCGACATTTTTCAGCATGTGATTTTCGGTCGCCATTTCTCTCCTGTTGGTCCTACGCTCTTTTTGCTGCGATTTCTGGGTTCCTGGGGGTCCAATCGGTCGGATAATGGTCATTCGAATCGAATCGAAGACCAAAAGTTTTTTGCCCAAAAAAAAAGTAAGGCTAACCCCTTTCCATTTTTGGCGAGAATTTTCGCGATTCTAAAAAGTGCTGGAATCAATTAATTGAAGCGCTAATCGGACGTAATTTCGCGAGAAAAATCGATTGAGCACAGTCGTAATACGCTGCGATCAACGCATCAAGAGTTACGGCCAAAAAACCAGAAGCTGAATTTTCGACATTTTTCGGCATGTGATTTTCGCTCGCCATTTCTCTCCTGTTGGTCCTACGCTCTTTTTGCTGCGATTTCTGGGTTCCTGGGGGTCCAATCGGTCGGATAATGGTCATTCGAATCGAATCGAAGACCAAAAGTTTTTTGCCCAAAAAAAAAGTAAGGCTAACCCCTTTCCATTTTTGGCGAAAATTTACGCGATTTTGAAAAGTGCTGGAATCAATTAATTGCAGCACTAATCGGACGTAATTTTGCGAGAAAACCCGATTAAGCACGGTTCCAATACGCTGCGATCAACGCATCAAAAGTTACAGCCAAAAAACCAGAACCTGAATTTTCGACATTTTTCAGCATGTGATTTTCGCTCGCCATTTCTCTCCTGTTGGTCCTACGCTCTTTTCGCTGCGATTTCTCGGTTCCTGAGGGTCCAATTGGTCAGATAAGGGTCACTAAAATCATATCTGAGACCAAAAGTTTTTTGCCCAAAAAAAAAGTAAGGCTAACCCCTTTCCATTTTTGGCGAAAATTTTCGCGATTTTGAAAAGTGCTGAAATCAATTAATTGTAGCACTAATCGGACGTAATTTTGCGAGAGAAATCGATTGAGCACAGTCCCAATACGCTGCGATCAACGCATCAAAGGTTACAGCCAAAAAACCAGAACCTGAATTTTCGACATTTTTCAGCATGTGATTTTCGCTCGCCATTTCTCTCCTGTTGGTCTCACGCTCTTTTCGCTGCGATTTCTCGGTTCCTGAGGGTCCAATTGGTCGGATGATGGTCATTCGAATCGAATCGAAGACCAAAAGTTTTTTGCCCAAAAAAAAAGTAAGGCTAACCCCTTTCCATTTTTGGCGAAAATTTTCGCGATTCTAAAAAGTGCTGGAATCAATTAATTGAAGCACTAATCGGACGTAATTTCGCGAGAAAAATCGATTGAGCACAGTAGTAATACGCTGCGATCAACGCATCAAGAGTTACGGCCAAAAAACCAGAAGCTGAATTTTCGACATTTTTCAGCATGTGATTTTCGCTCGCCATTTCTCTCCTGTTGGTCCTACGCTCTTTTCGCTGCGATTTCTGGGTTCCTGAGGGTCCAATTGGTCGGATAATGGTCATTCGAATCGAATCGAAGACCTGAAGTTTTTTGCCCAAAAAAAAAGTAAGGCTAACCCCTTTCCATTTTTGGCGAAAATTTCGCGATTTTGAAAAGTGCTGGAATCAATTAATTGCAGCACTAATCGGACGTAATTTTGCGAGAAAAATCGATTAAGCACGGTTCCAATACGCTGCGATCAACGCATCAAAAGTTACAGTCAAAAAACCAGAACCTGAATTTTCGACATTTTTCAGCATGTGATTTTCGCTCGCCATTTCTCTCCTGTTGGTCCTACGCTCTTTTCGCTGCGATTTCTCGGTTCCTGAGGGTCCACTTGGTCGGATAATGGTCATTCGAATCGAATCGAAGACCAAAAGTTTTTTGCCCAAAAAAAAAGTAAGGCTAACCCCTTTCCATTTTTGGCGAAAATTTTCGCGATTCTAAAAGGTGCTGGAATCAATTAATTGAAGCACTAATCGGACGTAATTTCGCGAGAAAAATCGATTGAGCACAGTAGTAATACGCTGCGATCAAAGCATCAAGAGTTACGGCCAAAAAACCAGAAGCTGAATTTTCGACATTTTTCAGCATGTGATTTTCGCTCGCCATTTCTCTCCTGTTGGTCCTACGCTCTTCTCGCTGCGATTTCTGGGTTCCTGAGGGTCCGATTGGTCAGATAAGGGTCACTAAAATCATATCTGAGACCAAAATTTTTTTGCCCAAAAAAAAAGTAAGGCTAACCCCTTTCCATTTTTGGCGAAAATTTTCGCGATTTCGGAAAGTGCTGGAATCAATCAATTGTAGCACTAATCGGACGTAATTTTGCGAGGGAAATTGATTGAGCACAGTCCCAATACGCTGCGATCAACGCATCAAAAGTTACGGCCAAAAAACCAGTAGCTGAATTTTCGACATTTTTCAGCATGTGATTTTCGGTCGCCATTTCTCTCCTGTTGGTCCTACGCTCTTTTTGCTGCGATTTCTGGGTTCCTGAGGGTCCAATCGGTCGGATAATGGTCATTCGAATCGAATCGAAGACCAAAAGTTTTTTGCCCAAAAAAAAAGTAAGGCTAACCTCTTTCCATTTTTGGCGAAAATTTACGCGATTTTGAAAAGTGCTGAAATCAATTAATTGCAGCACTAATCGGACGTAATTTTGCGAGAAAACCCGATTAAGCACGGTTCCAATACGCTGCGATCAACGCATCAAAAGTTACAGCCAAAAAACCAGAACCTGAATTTTCGACATTTTTCAGCATGTGATTTTCGCTCGCCATTTCTCTCCTGTTGGTCCTACGCTCTTTTCGCTGCGATTTCTCGGTTCCTGAGGGTCCAATTGGTCAGATAAGGGTCACTAAAATCATATCTGAGACCAAAAGTTTTTTGCCCAAAAAAAAAGTAAGGCTAACCCCTTTCCATTTTTGGCGAAAATTTTCGCGATTTTGAAAAGTGCTGAAATCAATTAATTGTAGCACTAATCGGACGTAATTTTGCGAGAGAAATCGATTGAGCACAGTCCCAATACGCTGCGATCAACGCATCAAAAGTTACGGCCAAAAAACCAGTAGCTGAATTTTCGACATTTTTCAGCATGTGATTTTCGGTCGCCATTTCTCTCCTGTTGGTCCTACGCTCTTTTTGCTGCGATTTCTGGGTTCCTGAGGGTCCAATCGGTCGGATAATGGTCATTCGAATCGAATCGAAGACCAAAAGTTTTTTGCCCAAAAAAAAAGTAAGGCTAACCTCTTTCCATTTTTGGCGAAAATTTACGCGATTTTGAAAAGTGCTGAAATCAATTAATTGCAGCACTAATCGGACGTAATTTTGCGAGAAAACCCGATTAAGCACGGTTCCAATACGCTGCGATCAACGCATCAAAAGTTACAGCCAAAAAACCAGAACCTGAATTTTCGACATTTTTCAGCATGTGATTTTCGCTCGCCATTTCTCTCCTGTTGGTCCTACGCTCTTTTCGCTGCGATTTCTCGGTTCCTGAGGGTCCAATTGGTCAGATAAGGGTCACTAAAATCATATCTGAGACCAAAAGTTTTTTGCCCAAAAAAAAAGTAAGGCTAACCCCTTTCCATTTTTGGCGAAAATTTTCGCGATTTTGAAAAGTGCTGAAATCAATTAATTGTAGCACTAATCGGACGTAATTTTGCGAGAGAAATCGATTGAGCACAGTCCCAATACGCTGCGATCAACGCATCAAAGGTTACAGCCAAAAAACCAGAACCTGAATTTTCGACATTTTTCAGCATGTGATTTTCGCTCGCCATTTCTCTCCTGTTGGTCTTACGCTCTTTTCGCTGCGATTTCTCGGTTCCTGAGGGTCCAATTGGTCGGATGATGGTCATTCGAATCGAATCGAAGACCAAAAGTTTTTTGCCCAAAAAAAAAGTAAGGCTAACCCCTTTCCATTTTTGGCGAAAATTTTCGCGATTCTAAAAAGTGCTGGAATCAATTAATTGAAGCACTAATCGGACGTAATTTCGCGAGAAAAATCGATTGAGCACAGTAGTAATACGCTGCGATCAACGCATCAAGAGTTACGGCCAAAAAACCAGAAGCTGAATTTTCGACATTTTTCAGCATGTGATTTTCGCTCGCCATTTCTCTCCTGTTGGTCCTACGCTCTTTTCGCTGCGATTTCTGGGTTCCTGAGGGTCCAATTGGTCGGATAATGGTCATTCGAATCGAATCGAAGCCCTGAAGTTTTTTGCCCAAAAAAAAAGTAAGGCTAACCCCTTTCCATTTTTGGCGAAAATTTTCGCGATTTTGAAAAGTGCTGGAATCAATTAATTGCAGCACTAATCGGACGTAATTTTGCGAGAAAAATCGATTAAGCACGGTTCCAATACGCTGCGATCAACGCATCAAAAGTTACAGCCAAAAAACCAGAACCTGAATTTTCGACATTTTTCAGCATGTGATTTTCGCTCGCCATTTCTCTCCTGTTGGTCCTACGCTCTTTTCGCTGCGATTTCTCGGTTCCTGAGGGTCCACTTGGTCGGATAATGGTCATTCGGATCGAATCGAAGACCAAAAGTTTTTTGCCCAAAAAAAAAGTAAGGCTAACCCCTTTCCATTTTTGGCGAAAATTTTCGCGATTCTAAAAGGTGCTGGAATCAATTAATTGAAGCACTAATCGGACGTAATTTCGCGAGAAAAATCGATTGAGCACAGTAGTAATACGCTGCGATCAACGCATCAAGAGTTACGGCCAAAAAACCAGAAGCTGAATTTTCGACATTTTTCAGCATGTGATTTTCGCTCGCCATTTCTCTCCTGTTGGTCCTACGCTCTTTTCGCTGCGATTTCTGGGTTCCTGAGGGTCCAATTGGTCGGATAATGGTCATTCGAATCGAATCAAAGCCCTGAAGTTTTTTGCCCAAAAAAAAAGTAAGGCTAACCCCTTTCCATTTTTGGCGAAAATTTTCGCGATTTTGAAAAGTGCTGGAATCAATTAATTGCAGCACTAATCGGACGTAATTTTGCGAGAAAACCCGATTAAGCACGGATCCAATACGCTGCGATCAACGCATCGAAAGTTACAGCCAAAAAACCAGAACCTGAATTTTCGACATTTTTCAGCATGTGATTTTCGCTCGCCATTTCTCTCCTGTTGGTCCTACGCTCTTTTCGCTGCGATTTCTCGGTTCCTGAGGGTCCAATTGGTCAGATAAGGGTCACTAAAATCATATCTGAGACCAAAAGTTTTTTGCCCAAAAAAAAAGTAAGGCTAACCCCTTTCCATTTTTGGCGAAAATTTTCGCGATTTTGAAAAGTGCTGAAATCAATTAATTGTAGCACTAATCGGACGTAATTTTGCGAGAGAAATCGATTGAGCACAGTCCCAATACGCTGCGATCAACGCATCAAAGGTTACAGCCAAAAAACCAGAACCTGAATTTTCGACATTTTTCAGCATGTGATTTTCGCTCGCCATTTCTCTCCTGTTGGTCTTACGCTCTTTTCGCTGCGATTTCTCGGTTCCTGAGGGTCCAATTGGTCGGATGATGGTCATTCGAATCGAATCGAAGACCAAAAGTTTCTTGCCCAAAAAAAAAGTAAGGCTAACCCCTTTCCATTTTTGGCGAAAATTTTCGCGATTCTAAAAAGTGCTGGAATCAATTAATTGAAGCACTAATCGGACGTAATTTCGCGAGAAAAATCGATTGAGCACAGTAGTAATACGCTGCGATCAACGCATCAAGAGTTACGGCCAAAAAACCAGAAGCTGAATTTTCGACATTTTTCAGCATGTGATTTTCGCTCGCCATTTCTCTCCTGTTGGTCCTACGCTCTTTTCGCTGCGATTTCTGGGTTCCTGAGGGTCCAATTGGTCGGATAATGGTCATTCGAATCGAATCGAAGACCTGAAGTTTTTTGCCCAAAAAAAAAGTAAGGCTAACCCCTTTCCATTTTTGGCGAAAATTTTCGCGATTTTGAAAAGTGCTGGAATCAATTAATTGCAGCACTAATCGGACGTAATTTTGCGAGAAAACCCGATTAAGCACGGTTCCAATACGCTGCGACCAACGCATCAAAAGTTACAGCCAAAAAACCAGAACCTGAATTTTCGACATTTTTCAGCATGTGATTTTCGCTCGCCATTTCTCTCCTGTTGGTCCTACGCTCTTTTCGCTGCGATTTCTCGGTTCCTGAGGGTCCAATTGGTCAGATAAGGGTCACTAAAATCATATCTGAGACCAAAAGTTTTTTGCCCAAAAAAAAAGTAAGGCTAACCCCTTTCCATTTTTGGCGAAAATTTTCGCGATTTTGAAAAGTGCTGAAATCAATTAATTGTAGCACTAATCGGACGTAATTTTGCGAGAGAAATCGATTGAGCACAGTCCCAATACGCTGCGATCAACGCATCAAAGGTTACAGCCAAAAAACCAGAACCTGAATTTTCGACATTTTTCAGCATGTGATTTTCGCTCGCCATTTCTCTCCTGTTGGTCTTACGCTCTTTTCGCTGCGATTTCTCGGTTCCTGAGGGTCCAATTGGTCGGATGATGGTCATTCGAATCGAATCGAAGACCAAAAGTTTTTTGCCCAAAAAAAAAGTAAGGCTAACCCCTTTCCATTTTTGGCGAAAATTTTCGCGATTCTAAAAAGTGCTGGAATCAATTAATTGAAGCACTAATCGGACGTAATTTCGCGAGAAAAATCGATTGAGCACAGTAGTAATACGCTGCGATCAACGCATCAAGAGTTACGGCCAAAAAACCAGAAGCTGAATTTTCGACATTTTTCAGCATGTGATTTTCGCTCGCCATTTCTCTCCTGTTGGTCCTACGCTCTTTTCGCTGCGATTTCTGGGTTCCTGAGGGTCCAATTGGTCGGATAATGGTCATTCGAATCGAATCGAAGACCTGAAGTTTTTTGCCCAAAAAAAAAGTAAGGCTAACCCCTTTCCATTTTTGGCGAAAATTTCGCGATTTTGAAAAGTGCTGGAATCAATTAATTGCAGCACTAATCGGACGTAATTTTGCGAGAAAAATCGATTAAGCACGGTTCCAATACGCTGCGATCAACGCATCAAAAGTTACAGTCAAAAAACCAGAACCTGAATTTTCGACATTTTTCAGCATGTGATTTTCGCTCGCCATTTCTCTCCTGTTGGTCCTACGCTCTTTTCGCTGCGATTTCTCGGTTCCTGAGGGTCCACTTGGTCGGATAATGGTCATTCGAATCGAATCGAAGACCAAAAGTTTTTTGCCCAAAAAAAAAGTAAGGCTAACCCCTTTCCATTTTTGGCGAAAATTTTCGCGATTCTAAAAGGTGCTGGAATCAATTAATTGAAGCACTAATCGGACGTAATTTCGCGAGAAAAATCGATTGAGCACAGTAGTAATACGCTGCGATCAAAGCATCAAGAGTTACGGCCAAAAAACCAGAAGCTGAATTTTCGACATTTTTCAGCATGTGATTTTCGCTCGCCATTTCTCTCCTGTTGGTCCTACGCTCTTCTCGCTGCGATTTCTGGGTTCCTGAGGGTCCGATTGGTCAGATAAGGGTCACTAAAATCATATCTGAGACCAAAATTTTTTTGCCCAAAAAAAAAGTAAGGCTAACCCCTTTCCATTTTTGGCGAAAATTTTCGCGATTTCGGAAAGTGCTGGAATCAATCAATTGTAGCACTAATCGGACGTAATTTTGCGAGGGAAATTGATTGAGCACAGTCCCAATACGCTGCGATCAACGCATCAAAAGTTACGGCCAAAAAACCAGTAGCTGAATTTTCGACATTTTTCAGCATGTGATTTTCGGTCGCCATTTCTCTCCTGTTGGTCCTACGCTCTTTTTGCTGCGATTTCTGGGTTCCTGAGGGTCCAATCGGTCGGATAATGGTCATTCGAATCGAATCGAAGACCAAAAGTTTTTTGCCCAAAAAAAAAGTAAGGCTAACCCCTTTCCATTTTTGGCGAAAATTTTCGCGATTCTAAAAAGTGCTGGAATCAATTAATTGAAGCACTAATCGGACGTAATTTCGCGAGAAAAATCGATTGAGCACAGTCGTAATACGCTGCGATCAACGCATCAAGAGTTACGGCCAAAAAACCAGAAGCTGAATTTTCGACATTTTTCGGCATGTGATTTTCGCTCGCCATTTCTCTCCTGTTGGTCCTACGCTCTTTTTGCTGCGATTTCTGGGTTCCTGAGGGTCCAATCGGTCGGATAATGGTCATTCGAATCGAATCGAAGACCAAAAGTTTTTTGCCCAAAAAAAAAGTAAGGCTAACCCCTTTCCATTTTTGGCGAAAATTTACGCGATTTTGAAAAGTGCTGAAATCAATTAATTGCAGCACTAATCGGACGTAATTTTGCGAGAAAACCCGATTAAGCACGGTTCCAATACGCTGCGATCAACGCATCAAAAGTTACAGCCAAAAAACCAGAACCTGAATTTTCGACATTTTTCAGCATGTGATTTTCGCTCGCCATTTCTCTCCTGTTGGTCCTACGCTCTTTTCGCTGCGATTTCTCGGTTCCTGAGGGTCCAATTGGTCAGATAAGGGTCACTAAAATCATATCTGAGACCAAAAGTTTTTTGCCCAAAAAAAAAGTAAGGCTAACCCCTTTCCATTTTTGGCGAAAATTTTCGCGATTTTGAAAAGTGCTGAAATCAATTAATTGTAGCACTAATCGGACGTAATTTTGCGAGAGAAATCGATTGAGCACAGTCCCAATACGCTGCGATCAACGCATCAAAGGTTACAGCCAAAAAACCAGAACCTGAATTTTCGACATTTTTCAGCATGTGATTTTCGCTCGCCATTTCTCTCCTGTTGGTCTTACGCTCTTTTCGCTGCGATTTCTCGGTTCCTGAGGGTCCAATTGGTCGGATGATGGTCATTCGAATCGAATCGAGGACCAAAAGTTTCTTGCCCAAAAAAAAAGTAAGGCTAACCCCTTTCCATTTTTGGCGAAAATTTTCGCGATTCTAAAAAGTGCTGGAATCAATTAATTGAAGCACTAATCGGACGTAATTTCGCGAGAAAAATCGATTGAGCACAGTAGTAATACGCTGCGATCAACGCATCAAGAGTTACGGCCAAAAAACCAGAAGCTGAATTTTCGACATTTTTCAGCATGTGATTTTCGCTCGCCATTTCTCTCCTGTTGGTCCTACGCTCTTTTCGCTGCGATTTCTGGGTTCCTGAGGGTCCAATTGGTCGGATAATGGTCATTCGAATCGAATCGAAGACCTGAAGTTTTTTGCCCAAAAAAAAAGTAAGGCTAACCCCTTTCCATTTTTGGCGAAAATTTTCGCGATTTTGAAAAGTGCTGGAATCAATTAATTGCAGCACTAATCGGACGTAATTTTGCGAGAAAACCCGATTAAGCACGGTTCCAATACGCTGCGACCAACGCATCAAAAGTTACAGCCAAAAAACCAGAACCTGAATTTTCGACATTTTTCAGCATGTGATTTTCGCTCGCCATTTCTCTCCTGTTGGTCCTACGCTCTTTTCGCTGCGATTTCTCGGTTTCTGAGGGTCCAATTGGTCAGATAAGGGTCACTAAAATCATATCTGAGACCAAAAGTTTTTTGCCCAAAAAAAAAGTAAGGCTAACCCCTTTCCATTTTTGGCGAAAATTTTCGCGATTTTGAAAAGTGCTGAAATCAATTAATTGTAGCACTAATCGGACGTAATTTTGCGAGAGAAATCGATTGAGCACAGTCCCAATACGCTGCGATCAACGCATCAAAGGTTACAGCCAAAAAACCAGAACCTGAATTTTCGACATTTTTCAGCATGTGATTTTCGCTCGCCATTTCTCTCCTGTTGGTCTTACGCTCTTTTCGCTGCGATTTCTCGGTTCCTGAGGGTCCAATTGGTCGGATGATGGTCATTCGAATCGAATCGAAGACCAAAAGTTTTTTGCCCAAAAAAAAAGTAAGGCTAACCCCTTTCCATTTTTGGCGAAAATTTTCGCGATTCTAAAAAGTGCTGGAATCAATTAATTGAAGCACTAATCGGACGTAATTTCGCGAGAAAAATCGATTGAGCACAGTAGTAATACGCTGCGATCAACGCATCAAGAGTTACGGCCAAAAAACCAGAAGCTGAATTTTCGACATTTTTCAGCATGTGATTTTCGCTCGCCATTTCTCTCCTGTTGGTCCTACGCTCTTTTCGCTGCGATTTCTGGGTTCCTGAGGGTCCAATTGGTCGGATAATGGTCATTCGAATCGAATCGAAGACCTGAAGTTTTTTGCCCAAAAAAAAAGTAAGGCTAACCCCTTTCCATTTTTGGCGAAAATTTCGCGATTTTGAAAAGTGCTGGAATCAATTAATTGCAGCACTAATCGGACGTAATTTTGCGAGAAAAATCGATTAAGCACGGTTCCAATACGCTGCGATCAACGCATCAAAAGTTACAGTCAAAAAACCAGAACCTGAATTTTCGACATTTTTCAGCATGTGATTTTCGCTCGCCATTTCTCTCCTGTTGGTCCTACGCTCTTTTCGCTGCGATTTCTCGGTTCCTGAGGGTCCACTTGGTCGGATAATGGTCATTCGAATCGAATCGAAGACCAAAAGTTTTTTGCCCAAAAAAAAAGTAAGGCTAACCCCTTTCCATTTTTGGCGAAAATTTTCGCGATTCTAAAAGGTGCTGGAATCAATTAATTAAAGCACTAATCGGACGTAATTTCGCGAGAAAAATCGATTGAGCACAGTAGTAATACGCTGCGATCAAAGCATCAAGAGTTACGGCCAAAAAACCAGAAGCTGAATTTTCGACATTTTTCAGCATGTGATTTTCGCTCGCCATTTCTCTCCTGTTGGTCCTACGCTCTTTTCGCTGCGATTTCTGGGTTCCTGAGGGTCCGATTGGTCAGATATGGGTCACTAAAATCATATCTGAGACCAAAATTTTTTTGCCCAAAAAAAAAGTAAGGCTAACCCCTCTCCATTTTTGGCGAAAATTTTCGCGATTTCGGAAAGTGCTGGAATCAATCAATTGTAGCACTAATCGGACGTAATTTTGCGAGGGAAATTGATTGAGCACAGTCCCAATACGCTGCGATCAACGCATCAAAAGTTACGGCCAAAAAACCAGTAGCTGAATTTTCGACATTTTTCAGCATGTGATTTTCGGTCGCCATTTCTCTCCTGTTGGTCCTACGCTCTTTTTGCTGCGATTTCTGGGTTCCTGGGGGTCCAATCGGTCGGATAATGGTCATTCGAATCGAATCGAAGACCAAAAGTTTTTTGCCCAAAAAAAAAGTAAGGCTAACCCCTTTCCATTTTTGGCGAGAATTTTCGCGATTCTAAAAAGTGCTGGAATCAATTAATTGAAGCGCTAATCGGACGTAATTTCGCGAGAAAAATCGATTGAGCACAGTCGTAATACGCTGCGATCAACGCATCAAGAGTTACGGCCAAAAAACCAGAAGCTGAATTTTCGACATTTTTCGGCATGTGATTTTCGCTCGCCATTTCTCTCCTGTTGGTCCTACGCTCTTTTTGCTGCGATTTCTGGGTTCCTGGGGGTCCAATCGGTCGGATAATGGTCATTCGAATCGAATCGAAGACCAAAAGTTTTTTGCCCAAAAAAAAAGTAAGGCTAACCCCTTTCCATTTTTGGCGAAAATTTACGCGATTTTGAAAAGTGCTGGAATCAATTAATTGCAGCACTAATCGGACGTAATTTTGCGAGAAAACCCGATTAAGCACGGTTCCAATACGCTGCGATCAACGCATCAAAAGTTACAGCCAAAAAACCAGAACCTGAATTTTCGACATTTTTCAGCATGTGATTTTCGCTCGCCATTTCTCTCCTGTTGGTCCTACGCTCTTTTCGCTGCGATTTCTCGGTTCCTGAGGGTCCAATTGGTCAGATAAGGGTCACTAAAATCATATCTGAGACCAAAAGTTTTTTGCCCAAAAAAAAAGTAAGGCTAACCCCTTTCCATTTTTGGCGAAAATTTTCGCGATTTTGAAAAGTGCTGAAATCAATTAATTGTAGCACTAATCGGACGTAATTTTGCGAGAGAAATCGATTGAGCACAGTCCCAATACGCTGCGATCAACGCATCAAAGGTTACAGCCAAAAAACCAGAACCTGAATTTTCGACATTTTTCAGCATGTGATTTTCGCTCGCCATTTCTCTCCTGTTGGTCTCACGCTCTTTTCGCTGCGATTTCTCGGTTCCTGAGGGTCCAATTGGTCGGATGATGGTCATTCGAATCGAATCGAAGACCAAAAGTTTTTTGCCCAAAAAAAAAGTAAGGCTAACCCCTTTCCATTTTTGGCGAAAATTTTCGCGATTCTAAAAAGTGCTGGAATCAATTAATTGAAGCACTAATCGGACGTAATTTCGCGAGAAAAATCGATTGAGCACAGTAGTAATACGCTGCGATCAACGCATCAAGAGTTACGGCCAAAAAACCAGAAGCTGAATTTTCGACATTTTTCAGCATGTGATTTTCGCTCGCCATTTCTCTCCTGTTGGTCCTACGCTCTTTTCGCTGCGATTTCTGGGTTCCTGAGGGTCCAATTGGTCGGATAATGGTCATTCGAATCGAATCGAAGACCTGAAGTTTTTTGCCCAAAAAAAAAGTAAGGCTAACCCCTTTCCATTTTTGGCGAAAATTTCGCGATTTTGAAAAGTGCTGGAATCAATTAATTGCAGCACTAATCGGACGTAATTTTGCGAGAAAAATCGATTAAGCACGGTTCCAATACGCTGCGATCAACGCATCAAAAGTTACAGTCAAAAAACCAGAACCTGAATTTTCGACATTTTTCAGCATGTGATTTTCGCTCGCCATTTCTCTCCTGTTGGTCCTACGCTCTTTTCGCTGCGATTTCTCGGTTCCTGAGGGTCCACTTGGTCGGATAATGGTCATTCGAATCGAATCGAAGACCAAAAGTTTTTTGCCCAAAAAAAAAGTAAGGCTAACCCCTTTCCATTTTTGGCGAAAATTTTCGCGATTCTAAAAGGTGCTGGAATCAATTAATTGAAGCACTAATCGGACGTAATTTCGCGAGAAAAATCGATTGAGCACAGTAGTAATACGCTGCGATCAAAGCATCAAGAGTTACGGCCAAAAAACCAGAAGCTGAATTTTCGACATTTTTCAGCATGTGATTTTCGCTCGCCATTTCTCTCCTGTTGGTCCTACGCTCTTCTCGCTGCGATTTCTGGGTTCCTGAGGGTCCGATTGGTCAGATAAGGGTCACTAAAATCATATCTGAGACCAAAATTTTTTTGCCCAAAAAAAAAGTAAGGCTAACCCCTTTCCATTTTTGGCGAAAATTTTCGCGATTTCGGAAAGTGCTGGAATCAATCAATTGTAGCACTAATCGGACGTAATTTTGCGAGGGAAATTGATTGAGCACAGTCCCAATACGCTGCGATCAACGCATCAAAAGTTACGGCCAAAAAACCAGTAGCTGAATTTTCGACATTTTTCAGCATGTGATTTTCGGTCGCCATTTCTCTCCTGTTGGTCCTACGCTCTTTTTGCTGCGATTTCTGGGTTCCTGAGGGTCCAATCGGTCGGATAATGGTCATTCGAATCGAATCGAAGACCAAAAGTTTTTTGCCCAAAAAAAAAGTAAGGCTAACCCCTTTCCATTTTTGGCGAAAATTTTCGCGATTCTAAAAAGTGCTGGAATCAATTAATTGAAGCACTAATCGGACGTAATTTCGCGAGAAAAATCGATTGAGCACAGTCGTAATACGCTGCGATCAACGCATCAAGAGTTACGGCCAAAAAACCAGAAGCTGAATTTTCGACATTTTTCGGCATGTGATTTTCGCTCGCCATTTCTCTCCTGTTGGTCCTACGCTCTTTTTGCTGCGATTTCTGGGTTCCTGAGGGTCCAATCGGTCGGATAATGGTCATTCGAATCGAATCGAAGACCAAAAGTTTTTTGCCCAAAAAAAAAGTAAGGCTAACCTCTTTCCATTTTTGGCGAAAATTTACGCGATTTTGAAAAGTGCTGAAATCAATTAATTGCAGCACTAATCGGACGTAATTTTGCGAGAAAACCCGATTAAGCACGGTTCCAATACGCTGCGATCAACGCATCAAAAGTTACAGCCAAAAAACCAGAACCTGAATTTTCGACATTTTTCAGCATGTGATTTTCGCTCGCCATTTCTCTCCTGTTGGTCCTACGCTCTTTTCGCTGCGATTTCTCGGTTCCTGAGGGTCCAATTGGTCAGATAAGGGTCACTAAAATCATATCTGAGACCAAAAGTTTTTTGCCCAAAAAAAAAGTAAGGCTAACCCCTTTCCATTTTTGGCGAAAATTTTCGCGATTTTGAAAAGTGCTGAAATCAATTAATTGTAGCACTAATCGGACGTAATTTTGCGAGAGAAATCGATTGAGCACAGTCCCAATACGCTGCGATCAACGCATCAAAGGTTACAGCCAAAAAACCAGAACCTGAATTTTCGACATTTTTCAGCATGTGATTTTCGCTCGCCATTTCTCTCCTGTTGGTCTTACGCTCTTTTCGCTGCGATTTCTCGGTTCCTGAGGGTCCAATTGGTCGGATGATGGTCATTCGAATCGAATCGAAGACCAAAAGTTTTTTGCCCAAAAAAAAAGTAAGGCTAACCCCTTTCCATTTTTGGCGAAAATTTTCGCGATTCTAAAAAGTGCTGGAATCAATTAATTGAAGCACTAATCGGACGTAATTTCGCGAGAAAAATCGATTGAGCACAGTAGTAATACGCTGCGATCAACGCATCAAGAGTTACGGCCAAAAAACCAGAAGCTGAATTTTCGACATTTTTCAGCATGTGATTTTCGCTCGCCATTTCTCTCCTGTTGGTCCTACGCTCTTTTCGCTGCGATTTCTGGGTTCCTGAGGGTCCAATTGGTCGGATAATGGTCATTCGAATCGAATCGAAGCCCTGAAGTTTTTTGCCCAAAAAAAAAGTAAGGCTAACCCCTTTCCATTTTTGGCGAAAATTTTCGCGATTTTGAAAAGTGCTGGAATCAATTAATTGCAGCACTAATCGGACGTAATTTTGCGAGAAAAATCGATTAAGCACGGTTCCAATACGCTGCGATCAACGCATCAAAAGTTACAGCCAAAAAACCAGAACCTGAATTTTCGACATTTTTCAGCATGTGATTTTCGCTCGCCATTTCTCTCCTGTTGGTCCTACGCTCTTTTCGCTGCGATTTCTCGGTTCCTGAGGGTCCACTTGGTCGGATAATGGTCATTCGGATCGAATCGAAGACCAAAAGTTTTTTGCCCAAAAAAAAAGTAAGGCTAACCCCTTTCCATTTTTGGCGAAAATTTTCGCGATTCTAAAAGGTGCTGGAATCAATTAATTGAAGCACTAATCGGACGTAATTTCGCGAGAAAAATCGATTGAGCACAGTAGTAATACGCTGCGATCAACGCATCAAGAGTTACGGCCAAAAAACCAGAAGCTGAATTTTCGACATTTTTCAGCATGTGATTTTCGCTCGCCATTTCTCTCCTGTTGGTCCTACGCTCTTTTCGCTGCGATTTCTGGGTTCCTGAGGGTCCAATTGGTCGGATAATGGTCATTCGAATCGAATCAAAGCCCTGAAGTTTTTTGCCCAAAAAAAAAGTAAGGCTAACCCCTTTCCATTTTTGGCGAAAATTTTCGCGATTTTGAAAAGTGCTGGAATCAATTAATTGCAGCACTAATCGGACGTAATTTTGCGAGAAAACCCGATTAAGCACGGATCCAATACGCTGCGATCAACGCATCGAAAGTTACAGCCAAAAAACCAGAACCTGAATTTTCGACATTTTTCAGCATGTGATTTTCGCTCGCCATTTCTCTCCTGTTGGTCCTACGCTCTTTTCGCTGCGATTTCTCGGTTCCTGAGGGTCCAATTGGTCAGATAAGGGTCACTAAAATCATATCTGAGACCAAAAGTTTTTTGCCCAAAAAAAAAGTAAGGCTAACCCCTTTCCATTTTTGGCGAAAATTTTCGCGATTTTGAAAAGTGCTGAAATCAATTAATTGTAGCACTAATCGGACGTAATTTTGCGAGAGAAATCGATTGAGCACAGTCCCAATACGCTGCGATCAACGCATCAAAGGTTACAGCCAAAAAACCAGAACCTGAATTTTCGACATTTTTCAGCATGTGATTTTCGCTCGCCATTTCTCTCCTGTTGGTCTTACGCTCTTTTCGCTGCGATTTCTCGGTTCCTGAGGGTCCAATTGGTCGGATGATGGTCATTCGAATCGAATCGAAGACCAAAAGTTTCTTGCCCAAAAAAAAAGTAAGGCTAACCCCTTTCCATTTTTGGCGAAAATTTTCGCGATTCTAAAAAGTGCTGGAATCAATTAATTGAAGCACTAATCGGACGTAATTTCGCGAGAAAAATCGATTGAGCACAGTAGTAATACGCTGCGATCAACGCATCAAGAGTTACGGCCAAAAAACCAGAAGCTGAATTTTCGACATTTTTCAGCATGTGATTTTCGCTCGCCATTTCTCTCCTGTTGGTCCTACGCTCTTTTCGCTGCGATTTCTGGGTTCCTGAGGGTCCAATTGGTCGGATAATGGTCATTCGAATCGAATCGAAGACCTGAAGTTTTTTGCCCAAAAAAAAAGTAAGGCTAACCCCTTTCCATTTTTGGCGAAAATTTTCGCGATTTTGAAAAGTGCTGGAATCAATTAATTGCAGCACTAATCGGACGTAATTTTGCGAGAAAACCCGATTAAGCACGGTTCCAATACGCTGCGACCAACGCATCAAAAGTTACAGCCAAAAAACCAGAACCTGAATTTTCGACATTTTTCAGCATGTGATTTTCGCTCGCCATTTCTCTCCTGTTGGTCCTACGCTCTTTTCGCTGCGATTTCTCGGTTCCTGAGGGTCCAATTGGTCAGATAAGGGTCACTAAAATCATATCTGAGACCAAAAGTTTTTTGCCCAAAAAAAAAGTAAGGCTAACCCCTTTCCATTTTTGGCGAAAATTTTCGCGATTTTGAAAAGTGCTGAAATCAATTAATTGTAGCACTAATCGGACGTAATTTTGCGAGAGAAATCGATTGAGCACAGTCCCAATACGCTGCGATCAACGCATCAAAGGTTACAGCCAAAAAACCAGAACCTGAATTTTCGACATTTTTCAGCATGTGATTTTCGCTCGCCATTTCTCTCCTGTTGGTCTTACGCTCTTTTCGCTGCGATTTCTCGGTTCCTGAGGGTCCAATTGGTCGGATGATGGTCATTCGAATCGAATCGAAGACCAAAAGTTTTTTGCCCAAAAAAAAAGTAAGGCTAACCCCTTTCCATTTTTGGCGAAAATTTTCGCGATTCTAAAAAGTGCTGGAATCAATTAATTGAAGCACTAATCGGACGTAATTTCGCGAGAAAAATCGATTGAGCACAGTAGTAATACGCTGCGATCAACGCATCAAGAGTTACGGCCAAAAAACCAGAAGCTGAATTTTCGACATTTTTCAGCATGTGATTTTCGCTCGCCATTTCTCTCCTGTTGGTCCTACGCTCTTTTCGCTGCGATTTCTGGGTTCCTGAGGGTCCAATTGGTCGGATAATGGTCATTCGAATCGAATCGAAGACCTGAAGTTTTTTGCCCAAAAAAAAAGTAAGGCTAACCCCTTTCCATTTTTGGCGAAAATTTCGCGATTTTGAAAAGTGCTGGAATCAATTAATTGCAGCACTAATCGGACGTAATTTTGCGAGAAAAATCGATTAAGCACGGTTCCAATACGCTGCGATCAACGCATCAAAAGTTACAGTCAAAAAACCAGAACCTGAATTTTCGACATTTTTCAGCATGTGATTTTCGCTCGCCATTTCTCTCCTGTTGGTCCTACGCTCTTTTCGCTGCGATTTCTCGGTTCCTGAGGGTCCACTTGGTCGGATAATGGTCATTCGAATCGAATCGAAGACCAAAAGTTTTTTGCCCAAAAAAAAAGTAAGGCTAACCCCTTTCCATTTTTGGCGAAAATTTTCGCGATTCTAAAAGGTGCTGGAATCAATTAATTGAAGCACTAATCGGACGTAATTTCGCGAGAAAAATCGATTGAGCACAGTAGTAATACGCTGCGATCAAAGCATCAAGAGTTACGGCCAAAAAACCAGAAGCTGAATTTTCGACATTTTTCAGCATGTGATTTTCGCTCGCCATTTCTCTCCTGTTGGTCCTACGCTCTTCTCGCTGCGATTTCTGGGTTCCTGAGGGTCCGATTGGTCAGATAAGGGTCACTAAAATCATATCTGAGACCAAAATTTTTTTGCCCAAAAAAAAAGTAAGGCTAACCCCTTTCCATTTTTGGCGAAAATTTTCGCGATTTCGGAAAGTGCTGGAATCAATCAATTGTAGCACTAATCGGACGTAATTTTGCGAGGGAAATTGATTGAGCACAGTCCCAATACGCTGCGATCAACGCATCAAAAGTTACGGCCAAAAAACCAGTAGCTGAATTTTCGACATTTTTCAGCATGTGATTTTCGGTCGCCATTTCTCTCCTGTTGGTCCTACGCTCTTTTTGCTGCGATTTCTGGGTTCCTGAGGGTCCAATCGGTCGGATAATGGTCATTCGAATCGAATCGAAGACCAAAAGTTTTTTGCCCAAAAAAAAAGTAAGGCTAACCCCTTTCCATTTTTGGCGAAAATTTTCGCGATTCTAAAAAGTGCTGGAATCAATTAATTGAAGCACTAATCGGACGTAATTTCGCGAGAAAAATCGATTGAGCACAGTCGTAATACGCTGCGATCAACGCATCAAGAGTTACGGCCAAAAAACCAGAAGCTGAATTTTCGACATTTTTCGGCATGTGATTTTCGCTCGCCATTTCTCTCCTGTTGGTCCTACGCTCTTTTTGCTGCGATTTCTGGGTTCCTGAGGGTCCAATCGGTCGGATAATGGTCATTCGAATCGAATCGAAGACCAAAAGTTTTTTGCCCAAAAAAAAAGTAAGGCTAACCCCTTTCCATTTTTGGCGAAAATTTACGCGATTTTGAAAAGTGCTGAAATCAATTAATTGCAGCACTAATCGGACGTAATTTTGCGAGAAAACCCGATTAAGCACGGTTCCAATACGCTGCGATCAACGCATCAAAAGTTACAGCCAAAAAACCAGAACCTGAATTTTCGACATTTTTCAGCATGTGATTTTCGCTCGCCATTTCTCTCCTGTTGGTCCTACGCTCTTTTCGCTGCGATTTCTCGGTTCCTGAGGGTCCAATTGGTCAGATAAGGGTCACTAAAATCATATCTGAGACCAAAAGTTTTTTGCCCAAAAAAAAAGTAAGGCTAACCCCTTTCCATTTTTGGCGAAAATTTTCGCGATTTTGAAAAGTGCTGAAATCAATTAATTGTAGCACTAATCGGACGTAATTTTGCGAGAGAAATCGATTGAGCACAGTCCCAATACGCTGCGATCAACGCATCAAAGGTTACAGCCAAAAAACCAGAACCTGAATTTTCGACATTTTTCAGCATGTGATTTTCGCTCGCCATTTCTCTCCTGTTGGTCTTACGCTCTTTTCGCTGCGATTTCTCGGTTCCTGAGGGTCCAATTGGTCGGATGATGGTCATTCGAATCGAATCGAAGACCAAAAGTTTTTTGCCCAAAAAAAAAGTAAGGCTAACCCCTTTCCATTTTTGGCGAAAATTTTCGCGATTCTAAAAAGTGCTGGAATCAATTAATTGAAGCACTAATCGGACGTAATTTCGCGAGAAAAATCGATTGAGCACAGTAGTAATACGCTGCGATCAACGCATCAAGAGTTACGGCCAAAAAACCAGAAGCTGAATTTTCGACATTTTTCAGCATGTGATTTTCGCTCGCCATTTCTCTCCTGTTGGTCCTACGCTCTTTTCGCTGCGATTTCTGGGTTCCTGAGGGTCCAATTGGTCGGATAATGGTCATTCGAATCGAATCGAAGCCCTGAAGTTTTTTGCCCAAAAAAAAAGTAAGGCTAACCCCTTTCCATTTTTGGCGAAAATTTTCGCGATTTTGAAAAGTGCTGGAATCAATTAATTGCAGCACTAATCGGACGTAATTTTGCGAGAAAAATCGATTAAGCACGGTTCCAATACGCTGCGATCAACGCATCAAAAGTTACAGCCAAAAAACCAGAACCTGAATTTTCGACATTTTTCAGCATGTGATTTTCGCTCGCCATTTCTCTCCTGTTGGTCCTACGCTCTTTTCGCTGCGATTTCTCGGTTCCTGAGGGTCCACTTGGTCGGATAATGGTCATTCGAATCGAATCGAAGACCAAAAGTTTTTTGCCCAAAAAAAAAGTAAGGCTAACCCCTTTCCATTTTTGGCGAAAATTTTCGCGATTCTAAAAGGTGCTGGAATCAATTAATTGAAGCACTAATCGGACGTAATTTCGCGAGAAAAATCGATTGAGCACAGTAGTAATACGCTGCGATCAAAGCATCAAGAGTTACGGCCAAAAAACCAGAAGCTGAATTTTCGACATTTTTCAGCATGTGATTTTCGCTCGCCATTTCTCTCCTGTTGGTCCTACGCTCTTTTCGCTGCGATTTCTGGGTTCCTGAGGGTCCAATTGGTCAGATAAGGGTCACTAAAATCATATCTGAGACCAAAATTTTTTTGCCCAAAAAAAAAGTAAGGCTAACCCCTTTCCAATTTTGGCGAAAATTTTCGCGATTTCGGAAAGTGCTGGAATCAATCAATTGTAGCACTAATCGGACGTAATATCGCGAGGGAAATTGATTGAGCACAGTCCCAATACGCTGCGATCAACGCATCAAAAGTTACGGCCAAAAAACCAGTAGCTGAATTTTCGACATTTTTCAGCATGTGATTTTCGGTCGCCATTTCTCTCCTGTTGGTCCTACGCTCTTTTTGCTGCGATTTCTGGGTTCCTGAGGGTCCAATCGGTCGGATAATGGTCATTCGAATCGAATCGAAGACCAAAAGTTTTTTGCCCAAAAAAAAAGTAAGGCTAACCCCTTTCCATTTTTGGCGAAAATTTTCGCGATTCTAAAAAGTGCTGGAATCAATTAATTGAAGCACTAATCGGACGTAATTTCGCGAGAAAAATCGATTGAGCACAGTCGTAATACGCTGCGATCAACGCATCAAGAGTTACGGCCAAAAAACCAGAAGCTGAATTTTCGACATTTTTCGGCATGTGATTTTCGCTCGCCATTTCTCTCCTGTTGGTCCTACGCTCTTTTCGCTGCGATTTCTCGGTTCCTGAGGGTCCACTTGGTCGGATAATGGTCATTCGAATCGAATCGAAGACCAAAAGTTTTTTGCCCAAAAAAAAAGTAAGGCTAACCCCTTTCCATTTTTGGCGAAAATTTTCGCGATTCTAAAAGGTGCTGGAATCAATTAATTGAAGCACTGATCGGACGTAATTTCGCGAGAAAAATCGATTGAGCACAGTAGTAATACGCTGCGATCAAAGCATCAAGAGTTACGGCCAAAAAACCAGAAGCTGAATTTTCGACATTTTTCAGCATGTGATTTTGGCTCGCCATTTCTCTCCTGTTGGTCCTACGCTCTTTTCGCTGCGATTTCTCGGTTCCTGAGGGTCCAATTGGTCAGATAAGGGTCACTAAAATCATATCTGAGACCAAAAGTTTTTTGCCCAAAAAAAAAGTAAGGCTAACCCCTTTCCATTTTTGGCGAAAATTTTCGCGATTTTGAAAAGTGCTGAAATCAATTAATTGTAGCACTAATCGGACGTAATTTTGCGAGAGAAATCGATTGAGCACAGTCCCAATACGCTGCGATCAACGCATCAAAGGTTACAGCCAAAAAACCAGAACCTGAATTTTCGACATTTTTCAGCATGTGATTTTCGCTCGCCATTTCTCTCCTGTTGGTCTTACGCTCTTTTCGCTGCGATTTCTCGGTTCCTGAGGGTCCAATTGGTCGGATGATGGTCATTCGAATCGAATCGAGGACCAAAAGTTTCTTGCCCAAAAAAAAAGTAAGGCTAACCCCTTTCCATTTTTGGCGAAAATTTTCGCGATTCTAAAAAGTGCTGGAATCAATTAATTGAAGCACTAATCGGACGTAATTTCGCGAGAAAAATCGATTGAGCACAGTAGTAATACGCTGCGATCAACGCATCAAGAGTTACGGCCAAAAAACCAGAAGCTGAATTTTCGACATTTTTCAGCATGTGATTTTCGCTCGCCATTTCTCTCCTGTTGGTCCTACGCTCTTTTCGCTGCGATTTCTGGGTTCCTGAGGGTCCAATTGGTCGGATAATGGTCATTCGAATCGAATCGAAGACCTGAAGTTTTTTGCCCAAAAAAAAAGTAAGGCTAACCCCTTTCCATTTTTGGCGAAAATTTTCGCGATTTTGAAAAGTGCTGGAATCAATTAATTGCAGCACTAATCGGACGTAATTTTGCGAGAAAACCCGATTAAGCACGGTTCCAATACGCTGCGACCAACGCATCAAAAGTTACAGCCAAAAAACCAGAACCTGAATTTTCGACATTTTTCAGCATGTGATTTTCGCTCGCCATTTCTCTCCTGTTGGTCCTACGCTCTTTTCGCTGCGATTTCTCGGTTTCTGAGGGTCCAATTGGTCAGATAAGGGTCACTAAAATCATATCTGAGACCAAAAGTTTTTTGCCCAAAAAAAAAGTAAGGCTAACCCCTTTCCATTTTTGGCGAAAATTTTCGCGATTTTGAAAAGTGCTGAAATCAATTAATTGTAGCACTAATCGGACGTAATTTTGCGAGAGAAATCGATTGAGCACAGTCCCAATACGCTGCGATCAACGCATCAAAGGTTACAGCCAAAAAACCAGAACCTGAATTTTCGACATTTTTCAGCATGTGATTTTCGCTCGCCATTTCTCTCCTGTTGGTCTTACGCTCTTTTCGCTGCGATTTCTCGGTTCCTGAGGGTCCAATTGGTCGGATGATGGTCATTCGAATCGAATCGAAGACCAAAAGTTTTTTGCCCAAAAAAAAAGTAAGGCTAACCCCTTTCCATTTTTGGCGAAAATTTTCGCGATTCTAAAAAGTGCTGGAATCAATTAATTGAAGCACTAATCGGACGTAATTTCGCGAGAAAAATCGATTGAGCACAGTAGTAATACGCTGCGATCAACGCATCAAGAGTTACGGCCAAAAAACCAGAAGCTGAATTTTCGACATTTTTCAGCATGTGATTTTCGCTCGCCATTTCTCTCCTGTTGGTCCTACGCTCTTTTCGCTGCGATTTCTGGGTTCCTGAGGGTCCAATTGGTCGGATAATGGTCATTCGAATCGAATCGAAGACCTGAAGTTTTTTGCCCAAAAAAAAAGTAAGGCTAACCCCTTTCCATTTTTGGCGAAAATTTCGCGATTTTGAAAAGTGCTGGAATCAATTAATTGCAGCACTAATCGGACGTAATTTTGCGAGAAAAATCGATTAAGCACGGTTCCAATACGCTGCGATCAACGCATCAAAAGTTACAGTCAAAAAACCAGAACCTGAATTTTCGACATTTTTCAGCATGTGATTTTCGCTCGCCATTTCTCTCCTGTTGGTCCTACGCTCTTTTCGCTGCGATTTCTCGGTTCCTGAGGGTCCACTTGGTCGGATAATGGTCATTCGAATCGAATCGAAGACCAAAAGTTTTTTGCCCAAAAAAAAAGTAAGGCTAACCCCTTTCCATTTTTGGCGAAAATTTTCGCGATTCTAAAAGGTGCTGGAATCAATTAATTAAAGCACTAATCGGACGTAATTTCGCGAGAAAAATCGATTGAGCACAGTAGTAATACGCTGCGATCAAAGCATCAAGAGTTACGGCCAAAAAACCAGAAGCTGAATTTTCGACATTTTTCAGCATGTGATTTTCGCTCGCCATTTCTCTCCTGTTGGTCCTACGCTCTTTTCGCTGCGATTTCTGGGTTCCTGAGGGTCCGATTGGTCAGATATGGGTCACTAAAATCATATCTGAGACCAAAATTTTTTTGCCCAAAAAAAAAGTAAGGCTAACCCCTCTCCATTTTTGGCGAAAATTTTCGCGATTTCGGAAAGTGCTGGAATCAATCAATTGTAGCACTAATCGGACGTAATTTTGCGAGGGAAATTGATTGAGCACAGTCCCAATACGCTGCGATCAACGCATCAAAAGTTACGGCCAAAAAACCAGTAGCTGAATTTTCGACATTTTTCAGCATGTGATTTTCGGTCGCCATTTCTCTCCTGTTGGTCCTACGCTCTTTTTGCTGCGATTTCTGGGTTCCTGGGGGTCCAATCGGTCGGATAATGGTCATTCGAATCGAATCGAAGACCAAAAGTTTTTTGCCCAAAAAAAAAGTAAGGCTAACCCCTTTCCATTTTTGGCGAGAATTTTCGCGATTCTAAAAAGTGCTGGAATCAATTAATTGAAGCGCTAATCGGACGTAATTTCGCGAGAAAAATCGATTGAGCACAGTCGTAATACGCTGCGATCAACGCATCAAGAGTTACGGCCAAAAAACCAGAAGCTGAATTTTCGACATTTTTCGGCATGTGATTTTCGCTCGCCATTTCTCTCCTGTTGGTCCTACGCTCTTTTTGCTGCGATTTCTGGGTTCCTGGGGGTCCAATCGGTCGGATAATGGTCATTCGAATCGAATCGAAGACCAAAAGTTTTTTGCCCAAAAAAAAAGTAAGGCTAACCCCTTTCCATTTTTGGCGAAAATTTACGCGATTTTGAAAAGTGCTGGAATCAATTAATTGCAGCACTAATCGGACGTAATTTTGCGAGAAAACCCGATTAAGCACGGTTCCAATACGCTGCGATCAACGCATCAAAAGTTACAGCCAAAAAACCAGAACCTGAATTTTCGACATTTTTCAGCATGTGATTTTCGCTCGCCATTTCTCTCCTGTTGGTCCTACGCTCTTTTCGCTGCGATTTCTCGGTTCCTGAGGGTCCAATTGGTCAGATAAGGGTCACTAAAATCATATCTGAGACCAAAAGTTTTTTGCCCAAAAAAAAAGTAAGGCTAACCCCTTTCCATTTTTGGCGAAAATTTTCGCGATTTTGAAAAGTGCTGAAATCAATTAATTGTAGCACTAATCGGACGTAATTTTGCGAGAGAAATCGATTGAGCACAGTCCCAATACGCTGCGATCAACGCATCAAAGGTTACAGCCAAAAAACCAGAACCTGAATTTTCGACATTTTTCAGCATGTGATTTTCGCTCGCCATTTCTCTCCTGTTGGTCTCACGCTCTTTTCGCTGCGATTTCTCGGTTCCTGAGGGTCCAATTGGTCGGATGATGGTCATTCGAATCGAATCGAAGACCAAAAGTTTTTTGCCCAAAAAAAAAGTAAGGCTAACCCCTTTCCATTTTTGGCGAAAATTTTCGCGATTCTAAAAAGTGCTGGAATCAATTAATTGAAGCACTAATCGGACGTAATTTCGCGAGAAAAATCGATTGAGCACAGTAGTAATACGCTGCGATCAACGCATCAAGAGTTACGGCCAAAAAACCAGAAGCTGAATTTTCGACATTTTTCAGCATGTGATTTTCGCTCGCCATTTCTCTCCTGTTGGTCCTACGCTCTTTTCGCTGCGATTTCTGGGTTCCTGAGGGTCCAATTGGTCGGATAATGGTCATTCGAATCGAATCGAAGACCTGAAGTTTTTTGCCCAAAAAAAAAGTAAGGCTAACCCCTTTCCATTTTTGGCGAAAATTTCGCGATTTTGAAAAGTGCTGGAATCAATTAATTGCAGCACTAATCGGACGTAATTTTGCGAGAAAAATCGATTAAGCACGGTTCCAATACGCTGCGATCAACGCATCAAAAGTTACAGTCAAAAAACCAGAACCTGAATTTTCGACATTTTTCAGCATGTGATTTTCGCTCGCCATTTCTCTCCTGTTGGTCCTACGCTCTTTTCGCTGCGATTTCTCGGTTCCTGAGGGTCCACTTGGTCGGATAATGGTCATTCGAATCGAATCGAAGACCAAAAGTTTTTTGCCCAAAAAAAAAGTAAGGCTAACCCCTTTCCATTTTTGGCGAAAATTTTCGCGATTCTAAAAGGTGCTGGAATCAATTAATTGAAGCACTAATCGGACGTAATTTCGCGAGAAAAATCGATTGAGCACAGTAGTAATACGCTGCGATCAAAGCATCAAGAGTTACGGCCAAAAAACCAGAAGCTGAATTTTCGACATTTTTCAGCATGTGATTTTCGCTCGCCATTTCTCTCCTGTTGGTCCTACGCTCTTCTCGCTGCGATTTCTGGGTTCCTGAGGGTCCGATTGGTCAGATAAGGGTCACTAAAATCATATCTGAGACCAAAATTTTTTTGCCCAAAAAAAAAGTAAGGCTAACCCCTTTCCATTTTTGGCGAAAATTTTCGCGATTTCGGAAAGTGCTGGAATCAATCAATTGTAGCACTAATCGGACGTAATTTTGCGAGGGAAATTGATTGAGCACAGTCCCAATACGCTGCGATCAACGCATCAAAAGTTACGGCCAAAAAACCAGTAGCTGAATTTTCGACATTTTTCAGCATGTGATTTTCGGTCGCCATTTCTCTCCTGTTGGTCCTACGCTCTTTTTGCTGCGATTTCTGGGTTCCTGAGGGTCCAATCGGTCGGATAATGGTCATTCGAATCGAATCGAAGACCAAAAGTTTTTTGCCCAAAAAAAAAGTAAGGCTAACCCCTTTCCATTTTTGGCGAAAATTTTCGCGATTCTAAAAAGTGCTGGAATCAATTAATTGAAGCACTAATCGGACGTAATTTCGCGAGAAAAATCGATTGAGCACAGTCGTAATACGCTGCGATCAACGCATCAAGAGTTACGGCCAAAAAACCAGAAGCTGAATTTTCGACATTTTTCGGCATGTGATTTTCGCTCGCCATTTCTCTCCTGTTGGTCCTACGCTCTTTTTGCTGCGATTTCTGGGTTCCTGAGGGTCCAATCGGTCGGATAATGGTCATTCGAATCGAATCGAAGACCAAAAGTTTTTTGCCCAAAAAAAAAGTAAGGCTAACCTCTTTCCATTTTTGGCGAAAATTTACGCGATTTTGAAAAGTGCTGAAATCAATTAATTGCAGCACTAATCGGACGTAATTTTGCGAGAAAACCCGATTAAGCACGGTTCCAATACGCTGCGATCAACGCATCAAAAGTTACAGCCAAAAAACCAGAACCTGAATTTTCGACATTTTTCAGCATGTGATTTTCGCTCGCCATTTCTCTCCTGTTGGTCCTACGCTCTTTTCGCTGCGATTTCTCGGTTCCTGAGGGTCCAATTGGTCAGATAAGGGTCACTAAAATCATATCTGAGACCAAAAGTTTTTTGCCCAAAAAAAAAGTAAGGCTAACCCCTTTCCATTTTTGGCGAAAATTTTCGCGATTTTGAAAAGTGCTGAAATCAATTAATTGTAGCACTAATCGGACGTAATTTTGCGAGAGAAATCGATTGAGCACAGTCCCAATACGCTGCGATCAACGCATCAAAGGTTACAGCCAAAAAACCAGAACCTGAATTTTCGACATTTTTCAGCATGTGATTTTCGCTCGCCATTTCTCTCCTGTTGGTCTTACGCTCTTTTCGCTGCGATTTCTCGGTTCCTGAGGGTCCAATTGGTCGGATGATGGTCATTCGAATCGAATCGAAGACCAAAAGTTTTTTGCCCAAAAAAAAAGTAAGGCTAACCCCTTTCCATTTTTGGCGAAAATTTTCGCGATTCTAAAAAGTGCTGGAATCAATTAATTGAAGCACTAATCGGACGTAATTTCGCGAGAAAAATCGATTGAGCACAGTAGTAATACGCTGCGATCAACGCATCAAGAGTTACGGCCAAAAAACCAGAAGCTGAATTTTCGACATTTTTCAGCATGTGATTTTCGCTCGCCATTTCTCTCCTGTTGGTCCTACGCTCTTTTCGCTGCGATTTCTGGGTTCCTGAGGGTCCAATTGGTCGGATAATGGTCATTCGAATCGAATCGAAGCCCTGAAGTTTTTTGCCCAAAAAAAAAGTAAGGCTAACCCCTTTCCATTTTTGGCGAAAATTTTCGCGATTTTGAAAAGTGCTGGAATCAATTAATTGCAGCACTAATCGGACGTAATTTTGCGAGAAAAATCGATTAAGCACGGTTCCAATACGCTGCGATCAACGCATCAAAAGTTACAGCCAAAAAACCAGAACCTGAATTTTCGACATTTTTCAGCATGTGATTTTCGCTCGCCATTTCTCTCCTGTTGGTCCTACGCTCTTTTCGCTGCGATTTCTCGGTTCCTGAGGGTCCACTTGGTCGGATAATGGTCATTCGGATCGAATCGAAGACCAAAAGTTTTTTGCCCAAAAAAAAAGTAAGGCTAACCCCTTTCCATTTTTGGCGAAAATTTTCGCGATTCTAAAAGGTGCTGGAATCAATTAATTGAAGCACTAATCGGACGTAATTTCGCGAGAAAAATCGATTGAGCACAGTAGTAATACGCTGCGATCAACGCATCAAGAGTTACGGCCAAAAAACCAGAAGCTGAATTTTCGACATTTTTCAGCATGTGATTTTCGCTCGCCATTTCTCTCCTGTTGGTCCTACGCTCTTTTCGCTGCGATTTCTGGGTTCCTGAGGGTCCAATTGGTCAGATAAGGGTCACTAAAATCATATCTGAGACCAAAATTTTTTTGCCCAAAAAAAAAGTAAGGCTAACCCCTTTCCATTTTTGGCGAAAATTTTCGCGATTTCGGAAAGTGCTGGAATAAATCAATTGTAGCACTAATCGGACGTAATTTCGCGAGGGAAATTGATTGAGCACAGTCCCAATACGCTGCGATCAACGCATCAAAAGTTACGGCCAAAAAACCAGTAGCTGAATTTTCGACATTTTTCAGCATGTGATTTTCGGTCGCCATTTCTCTCCTGTTGGTCCTACGCTCTTTTTGCTGCGATTTCTGGGTTCCTGAGGGTCCAATCGGTCGGATAATGGTCATTCGAATCGAATCGAAGACCAAAAGTTTTTTGCCCAAAAAAAAAGTAAGGCTAACCCCTTTCCATTTTTGGCGAAAATTTTCGCGATTCTAAAAGGTGCTGGAATCAATTAATTGAAGCACTGATCGGACGTAATTTCGCGAGAAAAATCGATTGAGCACAGTAGTAATACGCTGCGATCAAAGCATCAAGAGTTACGGCCAAAAAACCAGAAGCTGAATTTTCGACATTTTTCAGCATGTGATTTTCGCTCGCCATTTCTCTCCTGTTGGTCCTACGCTCTTTTCGCTGCGATTTCTCGGTTCCTGAGGGTCCAATTGGTCAGATAAGGGTCACTAAAATCATATCTGAGACCAAAAGTTTTTTGCCCAAAAAAAAAGTAAGGCTAACCCCTTTCCATTTTTGGCGAAAATTTTCGCGATTTTGAAAAGTGCTGAAATCAATTAATTGTAGCACTAATCGGACGTAATTTTGCGAGAGAAATCGATTGAGCACAGTCCCAATACGCTGCGATCAACGCATCAAAGGTTACAGCCAAAAAACCAGAACCTGAATTTTCGACATTTTTCAGCATGTGATTCTCGCTCGCCATTTCTCTCCTGTTGGTCTTACGCTCTTTTCGCTGCGATTTCTCGGTTCCTGAGGGTCCAATTGGTCGGATGATGGTCATTCGAATCGAATCGAAGACCAAAAGTTTCTTGCCCAAAAAAAAAGTAAGGCTAACCCCTTTCCATTTTTGGCGAAAATTTTCGCGATTCTAAAAAGTGCTGGAATCAATTAATTGAAGCACTAATCGGACGTAATTTCGCGAGAAAAATCGATTGAGCACAGTAGTAATACGCTGCGATCAACGCATCAAGAGTTACGGCCAAAAAACCAGAAGCTGAATTTTCGACATTTTTCAGCATGTGATTTTCGCTCGCCATTTCTCTCCTGTTGGTCCTACGCTCTTTTCGCTGCGATTTCTGGGTTCCTGAGGGTCCAATTGGTCGGATAATGGTCATTCGAATCGAATCGAAGACCTGAAGTTTTTTGCCCAAAAAAAAAGTAAGGCTAACCCCTTTCCATTTTTGGCGAAAATTTTCGCGATTTTGAAAAGTGCTGGAATCAATTAATTGCAGCACTAATCGGACGTAATTTTGCGAGAAAACCCGATTAAGCACGGTTCCAATACGCTGCGACCAACGCATCAAAAGTTACAGCCAAAAAACCAGAACCTGAATTTTCGACATTTTTCAGCATGTGATTTTCGCTCGCCATTTCTCTCCTGTTGGTCCTACGCTCTTTTCGCTGCGATTTCTCGGTTTCTGAGGGTCCAATTGGTCAGATAAGGGTCACTAAAATCATATCTGAGACCAAAAGTTTTTTGCCCAAAAAAAAAGTAAGGCTAACCCCTTTCCATTTTTGGCGAAAATTTTCGCGATTTTGAAAAGTGCTGAAATCAATTAATTGTAGCACTAATCGGACGTAATTTTGCGAGAGAAATCGATTGAGCACAGTCCCAATACGCTGCGATCAACGCATCAAAGGTTACAGCCAAAAAACCAGAACCTGAATTTTCGACATTTTTCAGCATGTGATTTTCGCTCGCCATTTCTCTCCTGTTGGTCTTACGCTCTTTTCGCTGCGATTTCTCGGTTCCTGAGGGTCCAATTGGTCGGATGATGGTCATTCGAATCGAATCGAAGACCAAAAGTTTTTTGCCCAAAAAAAAAGTAAGGCTAACCCCTTTCCATTTTTGGCGAAAATCTTCGCGATTCTAAAAAGTGCTGGAATCAATTAATTGAAGCACTAATCGGACGTAATTTCGCGAGAAAAATCGATTGAGCACAGTAGTAATACGCTGCGATCAACGCATCAAGAGTTACGGCCAAAAAACCAGAAGCTGAATTTTCGACATTTTTCAGCATGTGATTTTCGCTCGCCATTTCTCTCCTGTTGGTCCTACGCTCTTTTCGCTGCGATTTCTGGGTTCCTGAGGGTCCAATTGGTCGGATAATGGTCATTCGAATCGAATCGAAGACCTGAAGTTTTTTGCCCAAAAAAAAAGTAAGGCTAACCCCTTTCCATTTTTGGCGAAAATTTCGCGATTTTGAAAAGTGCTGGAATCAATTAATTGCAGCACTAATCGGACGTAATTTTGCGAGAAAAATCGATTAAGCACGGTTCCAATACGCTGCGATCAACGCATCAAAAGTTACAGTCAAAAAACCAGAACCTGAATTTTCGACATTTTTCAGCATGTGATTTTCGCTCGCCATTTCTCTCCTGTTGGTCCTACGCTCTTTTCGCTGCGATTTCTCGGTTCCTGAGGGTCCACTTGGTCGGATAATGGTCATTCGAATCGAATCGAAGACCAAAAGTTTTTTGCCCAAAAAAAAAGTAAGGCTAACCCCTTTCCATTTTTGGCGAAAATTTTCGCGATTCTAAAAGGTGCTGGAATCAATTAATTGAAGCACTAATCGGACGTAATTTCGCGAGAAAAATCGATTGAGCACAGTAGTAATACGCTGCGATCAAAGCATCAAGAGTTACGGCCAAAAAACCAGAAGCTGAATTTTCGACATTTTTCAGCATGTGATTTTCGCTCGCCATTTCTCTCCTGTTGGTCCTACGCTCTTTTCGCTGCGATTTCTGGGTTCCTGAGGGTCCGATTGGTCAGATATGGGTCACTAAAATCATATCTGAGACCAAAATTTTTTTGCCCAAAAAAAAAGTAAGGCTAACCCCTTTCCATTTTTGGCGAAAATTTTCGCGATTTCGGAAAGTGCTGGAATCAATCAATTGTAGCACTAATCGGACGTAATTTTGCGAGGGAAATTGATTGAGCACAGTCCCAATACGCTGCGATCAACGCATCAAAAGTTACGGCCAAAAAACCAGTAGCTGAATTTTCGACATTTTTCAGCATGTGATTTTCGGTCGCCATTTCTCTCCTGTTGGTCCTACGCTCTTTTTGCTGCGATTTCTGGGTTCCTGAGGGTCCAATCGGTCGGATAATGGTCATTCGAATCGAATCGAAGACCAAAAGTTTTTTGCCCAAAAAAAAAGTAAGGCTAACCCCTTTCCATTTTTGGCGAAAATTTTCGCGATTCTAAAAAGTGCTGGAATCAATTAATTGAAGCGCTAATCGGACGTAATTTCGCGAGAAAAATCGATTGAGCACAGTCGTAATACGCTGCGATCAACGCATCAAGAGTTACGGCCAAAAAACCAGAAGCTGAATTTTCGACATTTTTCGGCATGTGATTTTCGCTCGCCATTTCTCTCCTGTTGGTCCTACGCTCTTTTTGCTGCGATTTCTGGGTTCCTGGGGGTCCAATCGGTCGGATAATGGTCATTCGAATCGAATCGAAGACCAAAAGTTTTTTGCCCAAAAAAAAAGTAAGGCTAACCCCTTTCCATTTTTGGCGAAAATTTACGCGATTTTGAAAAGTGCTGGAATCAATTAATTGCAGCACTAATCGGACGTAATTTTGCGAGAAAACCCGATTAAGCACGGTTCCAATACGCTGCGATCAACGCATCAAAAGTTACAGCCAAAAAACCAGAACCTGAATTTTCGACATTTTTCAGCATGTGATTTTCGCTCGCTATTTCTCTCCTGTTGGTCCTACGCTCTTTTCGCTGCGATTTCTCGGTTCCTGAGGGTCCAATTGGTCAGATAAGGGTCACTAAAATCATATCTGAGACCAAAAGTTTTTTGCCCAAAAAAAAAGTAAGGCTAACCCCTTTCCATTTTTGGCGAAAATTTTCGCGATTTTGAAAAGTGCTGAAATCAATTAATTGTAGCACTAATCGGACGTAATTTTGCGAGAGAAATCGATTGAGCACAGTCCCAATACGCTGCGATCAACGCATCAAAGGTTACAGCCAAAAAACCAGAACCTGAATTTTCGACATTTTTCAGCATGTGATTTTCGCTCGCCATTTCTCTCCTGTTGGTCTTACGCTCTTTTCGCTGCGATTTCTCGGTTCCTGAGGGTCCAATTGGTCGGATGATGGTCATTCGAATCGAATCGAAGACCAAAAGTTTTTTGCCCAAAAAAAAAGTAAGGCTAACCCCTTTCCATTTTTGGCGAAAATTTTCGCGATTCTAAAAAGTGCTGGAATCAATTAATTGAAGCACTAATCGGACGTAATTTCGCGAGAAAAATCGATTGAGCACAGTAGTAATACGCTGCGATCAACGCATCAAGAGTTACGGCCAAAAAACCAGAAGCTGAATTTTCGACATTTTTCAGCATGTGATTTTCGCTCGCCATTTCTCTCCTGTTGGTCCTACGCTCTTTTCGCTGCGATTTCTGGGTTCCTGAGGGTCCAATTGGTCGGATAATGGTCATTCGAATCGAATCGAAGACCAAAAGTTTTTTGCCCAAAAAAAAAGTAAGGCTAACCCCTTTCCATTTTTGGCGAAAATTTTCGCGATTTTGAAAAGTGCTGGAATCAATTAATTGCAGCACTAATCGGACGTAATTTTGCGAGAAAAGTCGATTAAGCACGGTTCCAATACGCTGCGATCAACGCATCAAAAGTTACAGCCAAAAAACCAGAACCTGAATTTTCGACATTTTTCAGCATGTGATTTTCGCTCGCCATTTCTCTCCTGTTGGTCCTACGCTCTTTTCGCTGCGATTTCTCGGTTCCTGAGGGTCCACTTGGTCGGATAATGGTCATTCGAATCGAATCGAAGACCAAAAGTTTTTTGCCCAAAAAAAAAGTAAGGCTAACCCCTTTCCATTTTTGGCGAAAATTTTCGCGATTCTAAAAGGTGCTGGAATCAATTAATTGAAGCACTAATCGGACGTAATTTCGCGAGAAAAATCGATTGAGCACAGTAGTAATACGCTGCGATCAAAGCATCAAGAGTTACGGCCAAAAAACCAGAAGCTGAATTTTCGACATTTTTCAGCATGTGATTTTCGCTCGCCATTTCTCTCCTGTTGGTCCTACGCTCTTTTCGCTGCGATTTCTGGGTTCCTGAGGGTCCAATTGGTCAGATAAGGGTCACTAAAATCATATCTGAGACCAAAATTTTTTTGCCCAAAAAAAAAGTAAGGCTAACCCATTTCCATTTTTGGCGAAAATTTTCGCGATTTCGGAAAGTGCTGGAATCAATCAATTGTAGCACTAATCGGACGTAATTTCGCGAGGGAAATTGATTGAGCACAGTCCCAATACGCTGCGATCAACGCATCAAAAGTTACGGCCAAAAAACCAGTAGCTGAATTTTCGACATTTTTCAGCATGTGATTTTCGGTCGCCATTTCTCTCCTGTTGGTCCTACGCTCTTTTTGCTGCGATTTCTGGGTTCCTGAGGGTCCAATCGGTCGGATAATGGTCATTCGAATCGAATCGAAGACCAAAAGTTTTTTGCCCAAAAAAAAAGTAAGGCTAACCCCTTTCCATTTTTGGCGAAAATTTTCGCGATTCTAAAAGGTGCTGGAATCAATTAATTGAAGCACTAATCGGACGTAATTTCGCGGGAAAAATCGATTGAGCACAGTAGTAATACGCTGCGATCAAAGCATCAAGAGTTACGGCCAAAAAACCAGAAGCTGAATTTTCGACATTTTTCAGCATGTGATTTTCGCTCGCCATTTCTCTCCTGTTGGTCCTACGCTCTTTTCGCTGCGATTTCTGGGTTCCTGAGGGTCCAATTGGTCGGATAATGGTCATTCGAATCGAATCAAAGCCCTGAAGTTTTTTGCCCAAAAAAAAAGTAAGGCTAACCCCTTTCCATTTTTGGCGAAAATTTTCGCGATTTTGAAAAGTGCTGGAATCAATTAATTGCAGCACTAATCGGACGTAATTTTGCGAGAAAACCCGATTAAGCACGGTTCCAATACGCTGCGATCAACGCATCGAAAGTTACAGCCAAAAAACCAGAACCTGAATTTTCGACATTTTTCAGCATGTGATTTTCGCTCGCCATTTCTCTCCTGTTGGTCCTACGCTCTTTTCGCTGCGATTTCTCGCTTCCTGAGGGTCCAATTGGTCAGATAAGGGTCACTAAAATCATATCTGAGACCAAAAGTTTTTTGCCCAAAAAAAAAGTAAGGCTAACCCCTTTCCATTTTTGGCGAAAAATTTCGCGATTTTGAAAAGTGCTGAAATCAATTAATTGTAGCACTAATCGGACGTAATTTTGCGAGAGAAATCGATTGAGCACAGTCCCAATACGCTGCGATCAACGCATCAAAGGTTACAGCCAAAAAACCAGAACCTGAATTTTCGACATTTTTCAGCATGTGATTTTCGCTCGCCATTTCTCTCCTGTTGGTCTTACGCTCTTTTCGCTGCGATTTCTCGGTTCCTGAGGGTCCAATTGGTCGGATGATGGTCATTCGAATCGAATCGAAGACCAAAAGTTTCTTGCCCAAAAAAAAAGTAAGGCTAACCCCTTTCCATTTTTGGCGAAAATTTTCGCGATTCTAAAAAGTGCTGGAATCAATTAATTGAAGCACTAATCGGACGTAATTTCGCGAGAAAAATCGATTGAGCACAGTAGTAATACGCTGCGATCAACGCATCAAGAGTTACGGCCAAAAAACCAGAAGCTGAATTTTCGACATTTTACAGCATGTGATTTTCGCTCGCCATTTCTCTCCTGTTGGTCCTACGCTCTTTTCGCTGCGATTTCTGGGTTCCTGAGGGTCCAATTGGTCGGATAATGGTCATTCGAATCGAATCGAAGACCTGAAGTTTTTTGCCCAAAAAAAAAGTAAGGCTAACCCCTTTCCATTTTTGGCGAAAATTTTCGCGATTTTGAAAAGTGCTGGAATCAATTAATTGCAGCACTAATCGGACGTAATTTTGCGAGAAAAATCGATTAAGCACGGTTCCAATACGCTGCGATCAACGCATCAAAAGTTACAGCCAAAAAACCAGAACCTGAATTTTCGACATTTTTCAGCATGTGATTTTCGCTCGCCATTTCTCTCCTGTTGGTCCTACGCTCTTTTCGCTGCGATTTCTCGGTTCCTGAGGGTCCACTTGGTCGGATAATGGTCATTCGAATCGAATCGAAGACCAAAAGTTTTTTGCCCAAAAAAAGAGTAAGGCTAACCCCTTTCCATTTTTGGCGAAAATTTTCGCGATTCTAAAAGGTGCTGGAATCAATTAATTGAAGCACTAATCGGACGTAATTTCGCGAGAAAAATCGATTGAGCACAGTAGTAATACGCTGCGATCAAAGCATCAAGAGTTACGGCCAAAAAACCAGAAGCTGAATTTTCGACATTTTTCAGCATGTGATTTTCGCTCGCCATTTCTCTCCTGTTGGTCCTACGCTCTTTTCGCTGCGATTTCTGGGTTCCTGAGGGTCCGATTGGTCAGATATGGGTCACTAAAATCATATCTGAGACCAAAATTTTTTTGCCCAAAAAAAAAGTAAGGCTAACCCCTTTCCATTTTTGGCGAAAATTTTCGCGATTTCGGAAAGTGCTGGAATCAATCAATTGTAGCACTAATCGGACGTAATTTTGAGAGGGAAATTGATTGAGCACAGTCCCAATACGCTGCGATCAACGCATCAAAAGTTACGGCCAAAAAACCAGTAGCTGAATTTTCGACATTTTTCAGCATGTGATTTTTGGTCGCCATTTCTCTCCTGTTGGTCCTACGCTCTTTTTGCTGCGATTTCTGGGTTCCTGAGGGTCCAATCGGTCGGATAATGGTCATTCGAATCGAATCGAAGACCAAAAGTTTTTTGCCCAAAAAAAAAGTAAGGCTAACCCCTTTCCATTTTTGGCGAAAATTTTCGCGATTCTAAAAAGTGCTGGAATCAATTAATTGAAGCACTAATCGGACGTAATTTCGCGAGAAAAATCGATTGAGCACAGTCGTAATACGCTGCGATCAACGCATCAAGAGTTACGGCCAAAAAACCAGAAGCTGAATTTTCGACATTTTTCGGCATGTGATTTTCGCTCGCCATTTCTCTCCTGTTGGTCCTACGCTCTTTTCGCTGCGATTTCTCGGTTCCTGAGGGTCCACTTGGTCGGATAATGGTCATTCGAATCGAATCGAAGACCAAAAGTTTTTTGCCCAAAAAAAAAGTAAGGCTAACCCCTTTCCATTTTTGGCGAAAATTTTCGCGATTCTAAAAGGTGCTGGAATCAATTAATTGAAGCACTAATCGGACGTAATTTCGCGGGAAAAATCGATTGAGCACAGTCCCAATACGCTGCGATCAACGCATCGAAGCTTACAGCCAAAAAACCAGAACCTGAATTTTCGACATTTTTCAGCATGTGATTTTCGCTCGCCATTTCTCTCCTGTTGGTCTTACGCTCTTTTCGCTGCGATTTCTCGGTTCCTGAGGGTCCAATTGGTCGGATGATGGTCATTCGAATCGAATCGAAGACCAAAAGTTTTTTGCCCAAAAAAAAAGTAAGGCTAACCCCTTTCCATTTTCGGCGAAAATTTTCGCGATTCTAAAAAGTGCTGGAATCAATTAATTGAAGCACTAATCGGACGTAATTTCGCGAGAAAAATCGATTGAGCACAGTAGTAATACGCTGCGATCAACGCATCAAGAGTTACGGCCAAAAAACCAGAAGCTGAATTTTCGACATTTTTCAGCATGTGATTTTCGCTCGCCATTTCTCTCCTGTTGGTCCTACGCTCTTTTCGCTGCGATTTCTGGGTTCCTGAGGGTCCAATTGGTCGGATAATGGTCATTCGAATCGAATCGAAGACCTGAAGTTTTTTGCCCAAAAAAAAAGTAAGGCTAACCCCTTTCCATTTTTGGCGAAAATTTTCGCGATTTTGAAAAGTGCTGGAATCAATTAATTGCAGCACTAATCGGACGTAATTTTGCGAGAAAAATCGATTAAGCACGGTTCCAATACGCTGCGATCAACGCATCAAAAGTTACAGCCAAAAAACCAGAACCTGAATTTTCGACATTTTTCAGCATGTGATTTTCGCTCGCCATTTCTCTCCTGTTGGTCCTACGCTCTTTTCGCTGCGATTTCTCGGTTCCTGAGGGTCCACTTGGTCGGATAATGGTCATTAGAATCGAATCGAAGACCAAAAGTTTTTTGCCCAAAAAAAAAGTAAGGCTAACCCCTTTCCATTTTTGGCAAAAATTTTCGCGATTCTAAAAGGTGCTGGAATCAATTAATTGAAGCACTAATCGGACGTAATTTCGCGAGAAAAATCGATTGAGCACAGTAGTAATACGCTGCGATCAAAGCATCAAGAGTTACGGCCAAAAAACCAGAAGCTGAATTTTCGACATTTTACAGCATGTGATTTTCGCTCGCCATTTCTCTCCTGTTGGTCCTACGCTCTTTTCGCTGCGATTTCTGGGTTCCAGAGGGTCCAATTGGTCAGATAAGGGTCACTAAAATCATATCTGAGACCAAAATTTTTTTGCTCAAAAAAAAAGTAGGGCTAACCCCTTTCCATTTTTGGCGAAAATTTTCGCGATTTCGGAAAGTGCTGGAATCAATCAATTGTAGCACTAATCGGACGTAATTTTGCGAGGGAAATTGATTGAGCACAGTCCCAATACGCTGCGATCAACGCATCAAAAGTTACGGCCAAAAAACCAGTAGCTGAATTTTCGACATTTTTCAGCATGTGATTTTCGGTCGCCATTTCTCTCCTGTTGGTCCTACGCTCTTTTTGCTGCGATTTCTGGGTTCCTGAGGGTCCAATCGGTCGGATAATGGTCATTCGAATCGAATCGAAGACCAAAAGTTTTTTGCCCAAAAAAAAAGTAAGGCTAACCCCTTTCCATTTTTGGCGAAAATTTTCGCGATTCTAAAAAGTGCTGGATTCAATTAATTGAAGCACTAATCGGACGTAATTTCGCGAGAAAAATCGATTGAGCACAGTCGTAATACGCTGCGATCAACGCATCAAGAGTTACGGCCAAAAAACCAGAAGCTGAATTTTCGACATTTTTCGGCATGTGATTTTCGCTCGCCATTTCTCTCCTGTTGGTCCTACGCTCTTTTCGCTGCGATTTCTCGGTTCCTGAGGGTCCACTTGGTCGGATAATGGTCATTCGAATCGAATCGAAGACCAAAAGTTTTTTGCCCAAAAAAAAAGTAAGGCTAACCCCTTTCCATTTTTGGCGAAAATTTTCGCGATTCTAAAAGGTGCTGGAATCAATTAATTGAAGCACTAATCGGACGTAATTTCGCGGGAAAAATCGATTGAGCACAGTAGTAATACGCTGCGATCAAAGCATCAAGAGTTACGGCCAAAAAACCAGAAGCTGAATTTTCGACATTTTTCGGCATGTGATTTTCGCTCGCCATTTCTCTCCTGTTGGTCCTACGCTCTTTTCGCTGCGATTTCTCGGTTCCTGAGGGTCCACTTGGTCGGATAATGGTCATTCGAATCGAATCGAAGCCCTGAAGTTTTTTGCCCAAAAAAAAAGTAAGGCTAACCCCTTTCCATTTTTGGCGAAAATTTTCGCGATTTTGAAAAGTGCTGGAATCAATTAATAGCAGCACTAATCGGACGTAATTTTGCGAGAAAAATCGATTAAGCACGGTTCCAATACGCTGCGATCAACGCATCAAAAGTTACAGCCAAAAAACCAGAACCTGAATTTTCGACATTTTTCAGCATGTGATTTTCGCTCGCCATTTCTCTCCTGTTGGTCCTACGCTCTTTTCGCTGCGATTTCTGGGTTCCTGAGGGTCCAATTGGTCGGATAATGGTCATTCGAATCGAATCAAAGCCCTGAAGTTTTTTGCCCAAAAAAAAAGTAAGGCTAACCCCTTTCCATTTTTGGCGAAAATTTTCGCGATTCTAAAAGGTGCTGGAATCAATTAATTGAAGCACTAATCGGACGTAATTTCGCGAGAAAAATCGATTGAGCACAGTAGTAATACGCTGCGATCAAAGCATCAAGAGTTACGGCCAAAAAACCAGAAGCTGAATTTTCGACATTTTTCAGCATGTGATTTTCGCTCGCCATTTCTCTCCTGTTGGTCCTACACTCTTTTCGCTGCGATTTCTGGGTTCCTGAGGGTCCAATTGGTCAGATAAGGGTCACTAAAATCATATCTGAGACCAAAAGTTTTTTGCCCAAAAAAAAAGTAAGGCTAACCCCTTTCCATTTTTGGCGAAAATTTTCGCGATTCTAAAAGGTGCTGGAATCAATTAATTGAAGCACTAATCGGACGTAATTTCGCGGGAAAAATCGATTGAGCACAGTAGTAATACGCTGCGATCAAAGCATCAAGAGTTACGGCCAAAAAACCAGAAGCTGAATTTTCGACATTTTTCGGCATGTGATTTTCGCTCGCCATTTCTCTCCTGTTGGTCCTACGCTCTTTTCGCTGCGATTTCTCGGTTCCTGAGGGTCCACTTGGTCGGATAATGGTCATTCGAATCGAATCGAAGCCCTGAAGTTTTTTGCCCAAAAAAAAAGTAAGGCTAACCCCTTTCCATTTTTGGCGAAAATTTTCGCGATTTTGAAAAGTGCTGGAATCAATTAATAGCAGCACTAATCGGACGTAATTTTGCGAGAAAAATCGATTAAGCACGGTTCCAATACGCTGCGATCAACGCATCAAAAGTTACAGCCAAAAAACCAGAACCTGAATTTTCGACATTTTTCAGCATGTGATTTTCGCTCGCCATTTCTCTCCTGTTGGTCCTACGCTCTTTTCGCTGCGATTTCTCGGTTCCTGAGGGTCCAATTGGTCGGATGATGGTCATTCGAATCGAATCGAAGACCAAAAGTTTTTTGCCCAAAAAAAAAGTAAGGCTAACCCCTTTCCATTTTTGGCGAAAATTTTCGCGATTTTGAAAAGTGCTGGAATCAATTAATTGCAGCACTAATCGGACGTAATTTTGCGAGAAAAATCGATTAAGCACGGTTCCAATACGCTGCGATCAACGCATCAAAAGTTACAGCCAAAAAACCAGAACCTGAATTTTCGACATTTTTCAGCATGTGATTTTCGCTCGCCATTTCTCTCCTGTTGGTCCTACGCTCTTTTCGCTGCGATTTCTCGGTTCCTGAGGGTCCACTTGGTCGGATAATGGTCATTAGAATCGAATCGAAGACCAAAAGTTTTTTGCCCAAAAAAAAAGTAAGGCTAACCCCTTTCCATTTTTGGCAAAAATTTTCGCGATTCTAAAAGGTGCTGGAATCAATTAATTGAAGCACTAATCGGACGTAATTTCGCGAGAAAAATCGATTGAGCACAGTAGTAATACGCTGCGATCAAAGCATCAAGAGTTACGGCCAAAAAACCAGAAGCTGAATTTTCGACATTTTACAGCATGTGATTTTCGCTCGCCATTTCTCTCCTGTTGGTCCTACGCTCTTTTCGCTGCGATTTCTGGGTTCCTGAGGGTCCAATTGGTCAGATAAGGGTCACTAAAATCATATCTGAGACCAAAATTTTTTTGCTCAAAAAAAAAGTAAGGCTAACCCCTTTCCATTTTTGGCGAAAATTTTCGCGATTTCGGAAAGTGCTGGAATCAATCAATTGTAGCACTAATCGGACGTAATTTTGCGAGGGAAATTGATTGAGCACAGTCCCAATACGCTGCGATCAACGCATCAAAAGTTACGGCCAAAAAACCAGTAGCTGAATTTTCGACATTTTTCAGCATGTGATTTTCGGTCGCCATTTCTCTCCTGTTGGTCCTACGCTCTTTTTGCTGCGATTTCTGGGTTCCTGAGGGTCCAATCGGTCGGATAATGGTCATTCGAATCGAATCGAAGACCAAAAGTTTTTTGCCCAAAAAAAAAGTAAGGCTAACCCCTTTCCATTTTTGGCGAAAATTTTCGCGATTCTAAAAAGTGCTGGATTCAATTAATCGAAGCACTAATCGGACGTAATTTCGCGAGAAAAATCGATTGAGTACAGTCGTAATACGCTGCGATCAACGCATCAAGAGTTACGGCCAAAAAACCAGAAGCTGAATTTTCGACATTTTTCGGCATGTGATTTTCGCTCGCCATTTCTCTCCTGTTGGTCCTACGCTCTTTTCGCTGCGATTTCTCGGTTCCTGAGGGTCCACTTGGTCGGATAATGGTCATTCGAATCGAATCGAAGACCAAAAGTTTTTTGCCCAAAAAAAAAGTAAGGCTAACCCCTTTCCATTTTTGGCGAAAATTTTCGCGATTCTAAAAGGTGCTGGAATCAATTAATTGAAGCACTAATCGGACGTAATTTCGCGGGAAAAATCGATTGAGCACAGTAGTAATACGCTGCGATCAAAGCATCAAGAGTTACGGCCAAAAAACCAGAAGCTGAATTTTCGACATTTTTCGGCATGTGATTTTCGCTCGCCATTTCTCTCCTGTTGGTCCTACGCTCTTTTCGCTGCGATTTCTCGGTTCCTGAGGGTCCACTTGGTCGGATAATGGTCATTCGAATCGAATCGAAGCCCTGGAGTTTTTTGCCCAAAAAAAAAGTAAGGCTAACCCCTTTCCATTTTTGGCGAAAATTTTCGCGATTTTGAAAAGTGCTGGAATCAATTAATTGCAGCACTAATCGGACGTAATTTTGCGAGAAAAATCGATTAAGCACGGTTCCAATACGCTGCGATCAACGCATCAAAAGTTACAGCCAAAAAACCAGAACCTGAATTTTCGACATTTTTCAGCATGTGATTTTCGCTCGCCATTTCTCTCCTGTTGGTCCTACGCTCTTCTCGCTGCGATTTCTGGGTTCCTGAGGGTCCAATTGGTCGGATAATGGTCATTCGAATCGAATCAAAGCCCTGAAGTTTTTTGCCCAAAAAAAAAGTAAGGCTAACCCCTTTCCATTTTTGGCGAAAATTTTCGCGATTCTAAAAGGTGCTGGAATCAATTAATTGAAGCACTAATCGGACGTAATTTCGCGAGAAAAATCGATTGAGCACAGTAGTAATACGCTGCGATCAAAGCATCAAGAGTTACGGCCAAAAAACCGGAAGCTGAATTTTCGACATTTTTCAGCATGTGATTTTCGCTCGCCATTTCTCTCCTGTTGGTCCTACACTCTTTTCGCTGCGATTTCTGGGTTCCTGAGGGTCCAATTGGTCAGATAAGGGTCACTAAAATCATATCTGAGACCAAAAGTTTTTTGCCCAAAAAAAAAGTAAGGCTAACCCCTTTCCATTTTTGGCGAAAATTTTCGCGATTTTAAAAAGTGCTGAAATCAATTAATTGTAGCACTAATCGGACGTAATTTTGCGAGAGAAATCGATTGAGCACAGTCCCAATACGCTGCGATCAACGCATCAAAGGTTACAGCCAAAAAACCAGAACCTGAATTTTCGACATTTTTCAGCATGTGATTTTCGCTCGCCATTTCTCTCCTGTTGGTCCTACGCTCTTTTCGCTGCGATTTCTCGGTTCCTGAGGGTCCAATTGGTCGGATGATGGTCATTCGAATCGAATCGAAGACCAAAAGTTTTTTGCCCAAAAAAAAAGTAAGGCTAACCCCTTTCCATTTTTGGCAAAAATTTTCGCGATTCTAAAAAGTGCTGGAATCAATTAATTGAAGCACTAATCGGACGTAATTTCGCGAGAAAAATCGATTGGGCACAGTAGTAATACGCTGCGATCAACGCATCAAGAGTTACGGCCGAAAAACAAGAAGCTGAATTTTCGACATTTTTCAGCATGTGATTTTCGCTCGCCATTTCTCTCCTGTTGGTCCTACGCTCTTTTCGCTGCGATTTCTGGGTTCCTGAGGGTCCGATTGGTCGGATAATGGTCATTCGAATCGTATCGAAGACCAAAAGTTTTTTGCCCAAAAAAAAAGTAAGGCTAACCCCTTTCCATTTTTGGCGAAAATTTTCGCGATTCTAAAAGATGCTGGAATCAATTGATTGAAGCACTAATCGGACGTAATTTCGCGAGAAAAATCGATTGAGCACAGTAGTAATACGCTGCGATCAAAGCATCAAGAGTTACGGCCAAAAAACCAGAAGCTGAATTTTCGACATTTTTCAGCATGTGATTTTCGCTCGCCATTTCTCTCCTGTTGGTCCTACGCTCTTTTCGCTGCGATTTCTGGGTTCCTGAGGGTCCAATTGGTCAGATAAGGGTCACTAAAATCATATCTGAGACCAAAAGTTTTTTGCCCAAAAAAAAAGTAAGGCCAACCCCTTTCCATTTTTGGCGAAAATTTTCGCGATTTTGAAAAGTGCTGAAATCAATTAATTGTAGCACTAATCGGACGTAATTTTGCGAGAGAAATCGATTGAGCACAGTCCCAATACGCTGCGATCAACGCATCAAAGGTTACAGCCAAAAAACCAGAACCTGAATTTTCGACATTTTTCAGCATGTGATTTTCGCTCGCCATTTCTCTCCTGTTGGTCCTACGCTCTTTTCGCTGCGATTTCTCGGTTCCTGAGGGTCCACTTGGTCGGATAATGGTCATTCGAATCGAATCGAAGACCAAAAGTTTTTTGCCCAAAAAAAAAGTAAGGCTAACCCCTTTCCATTTTTGGCGAAAATTTTCGCGATTCTAAAAGGTGCTGGAATCAATTAATTGAAGCACTAATCGGACGTAATTTCGCGGGAAAAATCGATTGAGCACAGTAGTAATACGCTGCGATCAAAGCATCAAGAGTTACGGCCAAAAAACCAGAAGCTGAATTTTCGACATTTTTCAGCATGTGATTTTCGCTCGCCATTTCTCTCCTGTTGGTCCTACGCTCTTTTCGCTGCGATTTCTGGGTTCCTGAGGGTCCAATTGGTCGGATAATGGTCATTCGAATCGAATCAAAGCCCTGAAGTTTTTTGCCCAAAAAAAAAGTAAGGCTAACCCCTTTCCATTTTTGGCGAAAATTTTCGCGATTTTGAAAAGTGCTGGAATCAATTAATTGCAGCACTAATCGGACGTAATTTTGCGAGAAAAATCGATTAAGCACGGTTCCAATACGCTGCGATCAACGCATCAAAAGTTACAGCCAAAAAACCAGAACCTGAATTTTCGACATTTTTCAGCATGTGATTTTCGCTCGCCATTTCTCTCCTGTTGGTCCTACGCTCTTTTCGCTGCGATTTCTCGGTTCCTGAGGGTCCAATTGGTCAGATAAGGGTCACTAAAATCATATCTGAGACCAAAAGTTTTTTGCCCAAAAAAAAAGTAAGGCTAACCCCTTTCCATTTTTGGCGAAAATTTTCGCGATTTTGAAAAGTGCTGAAATCAATTAATTGTAGCACTAATCGGACGTAATTTTGCGAGAGAAATCGATTGAGCACAGTCCCAATACGCTGCGATCAACGCATCAAAGGTTACAGCCAAAAAACCAGAACCTGAATTTTCGACATTTTTCAGCATGTGATTTTCGCTCGCCATTTCTCTCCTGTTGGTCTTACGCTCTTTTCGCTGCGATTTCTCGGTTCCTGAGGGTCCAATTGGTCGGATGATGGTCATTCGAATCGAATCGAAGACCAAAAGTTTCTTGCCCAAAAAAAAAGTAAGGCTAACCCCTTTCCATTTTTGGCGAAAATTTTCGCGATTCTAAAAAGTGCTGGAATCAATTAATTGAAGCACTAATCGGACGTAATTTCGCGAGAAAAATCGATTGAGCACAGTAGTAATACGCTGCGATCAACGCATCAAGAGTTACGGCCAAAAAACCAGAAGCTGAATTTTCGACATTTTTCAGCATGTGATTTTCGCTCGCCATTTCTCTCCTGTTGGTCCTACGCTCTTTTCGCTGCGATTTCTGGGTTCCTGAGGGTCCGATTGGTCAGATATGGGTCACTAAAATCATATCTGAGACCAAAATTTTTTTGCCCAAAAAAAAAGTAAGGCTAACCCCTTTCCATTTTTGGCGAAAATTTTCGCGATTTCGGAAAGTGCTGGAATCAATCAATTGTAGCACTAATCGGACGTAATTTTGCGAGGGTAATTGATTGAGCACAGTCCCAATACGCTGCGATCAACGCATCAAAAGTTACGGCCAAAAAACCAGTAGCTGAATTTTCGACATTTTTCAGCATGTGATTTTCGGTCGCCATTTCTCTCCTGTTGGTCCTACGCTCTTTTTGCTGCGATTTCTGGGTTCCTGAGGGTCCAATCGGTCGGATAATGGTCATTCGAATCGAATCGAAGACCAAAAGTTTTTTGCCCAAAAAAAAAGTAAGGCTAACCCCTTTCCATTTTTGGCGAAAATTTTCGCGATTTTGAAAAGTGCTGGAATCAATTAATTGCAGCACTAATCGGACGTAATTTTGCGAGAAAAATCGATTAAGCACGGTTCCAATACGCTGCGATCAACGCATCAAAAGTTACAGCCAAAAAACCAGAACCTGAATTTTCGACATTTTTCAGCATGTGATTTTCGCTCGCCATTTCTCTCCTGTTGGTCCTACGCTCTTTTCGCTGCGATTTCTCGGTTCCTGAGGGTCCACTTGGTCGGATAATGGTCATTCGAATCGAATCGAAGACCAAAAGTTTTTTGCCCAAAAAAAAAGTAAGGCTAACCCCTTTCCATTTTTGGCGAAAATTTTCGCGATTCTAAAAAGTGCTGAAATCAATTAATTGAAGCACTAATCGGACGTAATTTCGCGAGAAAAATCGATTGAGCACAGTCGTAATACGCTGCGATCAACGCATCAAGAGTTACGGCCAAAAAACCAGAAGCTGAATTTTCGACATTTTTCGGCATGTGATTTTCGCTCGCCATTTCTCTCCTGTTGGTCCTACGCTCTTTTCGCTGCGATTTCTCGGTTCCTGAGGGTCCACTTGGTCGGATAATGGTCATTCGAATCGAATCGAAGACCAAAAGTTTTTTGCCCAAAAAAAAAGTAAGGCTAACCCCTTTCCATTTTTGGCGAAAATTTTCGCGATTCTAAAAGGTGCTGGAATCAATTAATTGAAGCACTAATCGGACGTAATTTCGCGGGAAAAATCGATTGAGCACAGTCCCAATACGCTGCGATCAACGCATCAAAGGTTACAGCCAAAAAACCAGAACCTGAATTTTCGACATTTTTCAGCATGTGATTTTCGCTCGCCATTTCTCTCCTGTTGGTCTTACGCTCTTTTCGCTGCGATTTCTCGGTTCCTGAGGGTCCAATTGGTCGGATGATGGTCATTCGAATCGAATCGAAGACCAAAAGTTTTTTGCCCAAAAAAAAAGTAAGGCCCTTTCCATTTTCGGCGAAAATTTTCGCGATTCTAAAAAGTGCTGGAATCAATTAATTGAAGCACTAATCGGACGTAATTTCGCGAGAAAAATCGATTGAGCACAGTAGTAATACGCTGCGATCAACGCATCAAGAGTTACGGCCAAAAAACCAGAAGCTGAATTTTCGACATTTTTCAGCATGTGATTTTCGCTCGCCATTTCTCTCCTGTTGGTCCTACGCTCTTTTCGCTGCGATTTCTGGGTTCCTGAGGGTCCAATTGGTCGGATAATGGTCATTCGAATCGAATCGAAGACCTGAAGTTTTTTGCCCAAAAAAAAAGTAAGGCTAACCCCTTTCCATTTTTGGCGAAAATTTTCGCGATTTTGAAAAGTGCTGGAATCAATTAATTGCAGCACTAATCGGACGTAATTTTGCGAGAAAAATCGATTAAGCACGGTTCCAATACGCTGCGATCAACGCATCAAAAGTTACAGCCAAAAAACCAGAACCTGAATTTTCGACATTTTTCAGCATGTGATTTTCGCTCGCCATTTCTCTCCTGTTGGTCCTACGCTCTTTTCGCTGCGATTTCTCGGTTCCTGAGGGTCCACTTGGTCGGATAATGGTCATTAGAATCGAATCGAAGACCAAAAGTTTTTCGCCCAAAAAAAAAGTAAGGCTAACCCCTTTCCATTTTTGGCAAAAATTTTCGCGATTCTAAAAGGTGCTGGAATCAATTAATTGAAGCACTAATCGGACGTAATTTCGCGAGAAAAATCGATTGAGCACAGTAGTAATACGCTGCGATCAAAGCATCAAGAGTTACGGCCAAAAAACCAGAAGCTGAATTTTCGACATTTTACAGCATGTGATTTTCGCTCGCCATTTCTCTCCTGTTGGTCCTACGCTCTTTTCGCTGCGATTTCTGGGTTCCTGAGGGTCCAATTGGTCAGATAAGGGTCACTAAAATCATATCTGAGACCAAAATTTTTTTGCTTAAAAAAAAAGTAAGGCTAACCCCTTTCCATTTTTGGCGAAAATTTTCGCGATTCTAAAAAGTGCTGGATTCAATTAATTGAAGCACTAATCGGACGTAATTTCGCGAGAAAAATCGATTGAGCACAGTCGTAATACGCTGCGATCAACGCATCAAGAGTTACGGCCAAAAAACCAGAAGCTGAATTTTCGACATTTTTCGGCATGTGATTTTCGCTCGCCATTTCTCTCCTGTTGGTCCTACGCTCTTTTCGCTGCGATTTCTCGGTTCCTGAGGGTCCACTTGGTCGGATAATGGTCATTCGAATCGAATCGAAGACCAAAAGTTTTTTGCCCAAAAAAAAAGTAAGGCTAACCCCTTTCCATTTTTGGCGAAAATTTTCGCGATTTTAAAAAGTGCTGAAATCAATTAATTGTAGCACTAATCGGACGTATATTTGCGAGAGAAATCGATTGAGCACAGTCCCAATACGCTGCGATCAACGCATCAAAGGTTACAGCCAAAAAACCAGAACCTGAATTTTCGACATTTTTCAGCATGTGATTTTCGCTCGCCATTTCTCTCCTGTTGGTCCTACGCTCTTTTCGCTGCGATTTCTTGGTTCCTGAGGGTCCAATTGGTCGGATCATGGTCATTCGAATCGAATCGAAGACCAAAAGTTTTTTGCCCAAAAAAAAAGTAAGGCTAACCCCTTTCCATTTTTGGCGAAAATTTTCGCGATTCTAAAAAGTGCTGGAATCAATTAATTGAAGCACTAATCGGACGTAATTTCGCGAGAAAAATCGATTGGGCCCAGTAGTAATACGCTGCGATCAACGCATCAAGAGTTACGGCCGAAAAACAAGAAGCTGAATTCTCGACATTTTTCAGCATGTGATTTTCGCTCGCCATTTCTCTCCTGTTGGTCCTACGCTCTTTTCGCTGCGATTTCTGGGTTCCTGAGGGTCCAATTGGTCGGATAATGGTCATTCGAATCGAATCGAAGACCAAAAGTTTTTTGCCCAAAAAAAAAGGAAGGCTAACCCCTTTCCATTTTTGGCGAAAATTTTCGCGATTTCGGAAAGTGCTGGAATCAATCAATTGTAGCACTAATCGGACGTAATTTTGCGAGAGAAATCGATTGAGCACAGTCCCAATACGCTGCGATCAACGCATCAAAAGTTACGGCCAAAAAACCAGAAGCTGAATTTTCGACATTTTTCAGCATGTGATTTTCGCTCGCCATTTCTCTCCTGTTGGTCCTACGCTCTTTTTGCTGCGATTTCTGGGTTTCCGAGGGTCCAATTGGTCGGATAATGGTCATTCAGATCGAATCGAAGACCAAAAGTTTTTTGCCCAAAAAAAAAGTAAGGCTAACCCCTTTCCATTTTTGGCGAAAATTTTCGCGATTTTGAAAAGTGCTGGAATCAATTATTTGTAGCACTAATCGGACGTAATTTTGCGAGAGAAATCGATTGAGCACAGTTCCAATACGCTGCGATCAACGCATCAAAAGTTACAGCCAAAAAACCTGAACCTGAATTTTCGACATTTTTCAGCATGTGGTTTTTGCTCGCCATTTCTCTCCTGTTGGTCCTACGCTCTTTTCGCGGCGATTTCTGGTTTCCTGAGGGTCCAATTGGTCAGATAAGGGTCACTAAAATCATATCTGAGACCAAAAGTTTTTTGCCCAAAAAAAAAGTAAGGCTAACCCCTTTCCATTTTTGGCGAAAATTTTCGCGATTTTGAAAAGTGCTGGAATCAATTAATTGAAGCACTAATCGGACGTAATTTCGCGAGAAAAAATCGATTGAGCACAGTAGTAATACGCTGCGATCAACGCATCAAGAGTTACGGCCAAAAAACCAGAAGCTGAATTTTCGACATTGTTCAGCATGTGATTTTCGCTCGCCATTTCTCTCCTGTTGGTCCTACGCTCTTTCTGCTGCGATTTCTGGGTTCCCGAGGGTCCAATTGGTCGGATAATGGTCATTCAGATCGAATCGAAGACCAAAAGTTTTTCGCCCAAAAAAAAAGTAAGGCTAACCCCTTTCCATTTTTGGCGAAAATTTTCGCGATTCTAAAAAGTGCTGGAATCAATTAATTGTAGCACTAATCGGACGTAATTTTGCGAGAGTAATCGATTGAGCACAGTTCCAATACGCTGCGATCAACGCATCAAAAGTTACGGCCAAAAAACCAGAAGCTGAATTTTCGACATTTTTCAGCATGTGAGTTTCGCTCGCCATTTCTCTCCTGTTGGTCCTACGCTTTTTTTGCTGCGATTTCTGGGTTCCTGAGGGTCCAATTGGTCGGATAATGGTCATTCAGATCGAATCGAAGACCAAAAGTTTTTTGCCAAAAAAAAAAGTAAGGCTAACCCCTTTGCATTTTTGGCGAAAATTTTCGCGATTTTGAAAAGTGCTGGAATCAATAATTTGTAGCACTAATCGGACGTAATTTTGCGAGAGAAATCGATTGAGCACAGTCCCAATACGCTGCGATTAACGCATCAAAAGTTACAGCCAAAAAACCTGAAGCTGAATTTTCGACATTCTTCAGCATGTGATTTTCGCTCGCCATTTCTCTCCTGTTGGTCCTACGCTTTTTTCGCTGCGATTTCTGGGTTCCTGAGGGTACAATTGGTCGGATAATGGTCATTTGGATCGAATCGAAGACTAAAAGTTTTTTGCCCGAAAAAAAAGTAAGGCTAACCCCTTTCCATTTTTGGCGAAAATTTTCGCGATTCTAAAAAGTGCTGGAATCAATTAATTGAAGCACTAATCGGACGTAATTTTGCGAGAAAAATCGATTGAGCACAGTCGTCATACGCTGCGATCAACGCATCAAGAGTTACGGCCAAAAAACCAGAAGCTGAATTTTCGACATTTTTCAGCATGTGATTTTCGCTCGCCATTTCTCTCCTGTTGGTCCTACGCTCTTTTCGCTGCGATTTCTGGTATCCTGAGGGTCCAATTGGTCAGATAAGGGTCACTAAAATCATATCTGAGACCAAAAGTTTTTTGCCCAAAAAAAAAGTAAGGCTAACCCCTTTCCATTTTTGGCGAAAATTTTCGCGATTTTGAAAAGTGCTGGAATCAATTATTTGTAGCACTAATCGGACGTAATTTTGCGAGAGAAATCGATTGAGCACAGTTCCAATACGCTGCGATCAACGCATCAAAAGTTACAGCCAAAAAACCAGAACCTGAATTTCCGACATTTTTCAGCATGTGGATTTTGCTCGCCATTTCTCTCCTGTTGGTCCTACGCTCTTTTCGCGGCGATTTCTGGTTTCCTGAGGGTCCAATTGGTCAGATAAGGGTCACTGAAATCATATCTGAGACCAAAAGTTTTTTGCCCAAAAAAAAAGTAAGGCTAACCCCTTTCCATTTTTGGCGAAAATTTTCGCGATTCTAAAAAGTGCTGGAATCAATTAATTGTAGCACTAATCGGACGTAATTTTGCGAGAGTAATCGATTGAGCACAGTTCCAATACGCTGCGATCAACGCATCAAAAGTTACGGCCAAAAAACCAGAAGCTGAATTTTCGACATTTTTCAGCATGTGATTTTCGCTCGCCATTTCTCTCCTGTTGGTCCTACGCTTTTTATGCTGCGATTTCTGGGTTCCTGAGGGTCCAATTGGTCGGATAATGGTCATTCAGATCGAATCGAAGACCAAAAGTGTTTTGCCAAAAAAAAAAGTAAGGCTAACCCCTTTCCATTTTTGGCGAAAATTTTCGCGATTTTGAAAAGTGCTGGAATCAATTATTTGTAGCACTAATCGGACGTAATTTTGCGAGAGAAATCGATTGAGCACAGTCCCAATACGCTGCGATTAACGCATCAAAAGTTACAGCCAAAAAACCAGAAGCTGAATTTTCGACATTCTTCAGCATGTGATTTTCGCTCGCCATTTCTCTCCTGTTGGTCCTACGCTCTTTTCGCTGCGATTTCTGGGTTCCTGAGGGTACAATTGGTCGGATAATGGTCATTCGGATCGAATCGAAGACCAAAAGTTTTTTGCCCAAAAAAAAAGTAAGGCTAACCCCTTTCCATTTTTGGCGAAAATTTTCGCGATTCTAAAAAGTGCTGGAATCAATTAATTGAAGCACTAATCGGACGTAATTTTGCGAGAAAAATCGATTGAGCACAGTCGTCATACGCTGCGATCAACGCATCAAGAGTTACGGCCAAAAAACCAGAAGCTGAATTTTCGACATTTTTCAGCATGTGATTTTCGCTCGCCATTTCTCTCCTGTTGGTCCCACGCTCTTTTTGCTGCGATTTCTGGGTTTCCGAGGGTCCAATTGGTCGGATAATGGTCATTCAGATCGAATCGAAGACCAAAAGTTTTTTGCCCAAAAAAAAAGTAAGGCTAACCCCTTTCCATTTTTGGCGAAAATTTTCGCGATTTTGAAAAGTGCTGGAATCAATTATTTGTAGCACTAATCGGACGTAATTTTGCGAGAGAAATCGATTGAGCACAGTTCCAATACGCTGCGATCAACGCATCAAAAGTTACAGCCAAAAAACCAGAACCTGAATTTTCGACATTCTTCAGCATGTGATTTTCGCTCGCCATTTCTCTCCTGTTGGTCCCACGCTCTTTTTGCTGCGATTTCTGGGTTTCCGAGGGTCCAATTGGTCGGATAATGGTCATTCAGATCGAATCGAAGACCAAAAGTTTTTTGCCCAAAAAAAAAGTAAGGCTAACCCCTTTCCATTTTTGGCGAAAATTTTCGCGATTTTGAAAAGTGCTGGAATCAATTATTTGTAGCACTAATCGGACGTAATTTTGCGAGAGAAATCGATTGAGCACAGTTCCAATACGCTGCGATCAACGCATCAAAAGTTACAGCCAAAAAACCAGAACCTGAATTTTCGACATTTTTCAGCATGTGGTTTTTGCTCGCCATTTCTCTCCTGTTGGTCCTACGCTCTTTTCGCGGCGATTTCTGGTTTCCTGAGGGTCCAATTGGTCAGATAAGGGTCACTAAAATCATATCTGAGACCAAAAGTTTTTTGCCCAAAAAAAAAGTAAGGCTAACCCCTTCCCATTTTTGGCGAAAATTTTCGCGATTTTGAAAAGTGCTGGAATCAATTGATTGAAGCACTAATCGGACGTAATTTCGCGAGAAAAATCGATTGAGCACAGTAGTAATACGCTGCGATCAACGCATCAAGAGTTACGGCCAAAAAACCAGAAGCTGAATTTTCGACATTTTTCAGCATGTGATTTTCGCTCGCCATTTCTCTCCTGTTGGTCCTACGCTCTTTTTGCTGCGATTTCTGGGTTCCCGAGGGTCCAATTGGTCGGATAATGGTCATTCAGATCGAATCGAAGACCAAAAGTTTTTCGCCCAAAAAAAAAGTAAGGCTAACCCCTTTCCATTTTTGGCGAAAATTTTCGCGATTCTAAAAAGTGCTGGAATCAATTAATTGTAGCACTAATCGGACGTAATTTTGCGAGAGTAATCGATTGAGCACAGTTCCAATACGCTGCGATCAACGCATCAAAAGTTACGGCCAAAAAACCAGAAGCTGAATTTTCGACATTTTTCAGCATGTGATTTTCGCTCGCCATTTCTTTCCTGTTGGTCCTACGCTCTTTTCGCGGCGATTTCTGGTTTCCTGAGGGTCCAATTGGTCAGATAAGGGTCACTGAAATCATATCTGAGACCAAAAGTTTTTTTGCCCAAAAAAAAAGTAAGGCTAACCCCTTTCCATTTTTGGCGAAAATTTTCGCGATTTTGAAAAGTGCTGGAATCAATTAATTGAAGCACTAATCGGACGTAATTTCGCGAGAAAAATCGATTGAGCACAGTAGTAATACGCTGCGATCAACGCATCAAGAGTTACGGCCAAAAAACCAGAAGCTGAATTTTCGACATTTTTCAGCATGTGATTTTCGCTCGCCATTTCTCTCCTGTTGGTCCCACGCTCTTTTTGCTGCGATTTCTGGGTTTCCGAGGGTCCAATTGGTCGGATAATGGTCATTCAGATCGAATCGAAGACCAAAAGTTTTTTGCCCAAAAAAAAAGTAAGGCTAACCCCTTTCCATTTTTGGCGAAAATTTTCGCGATTTTGAAAAGTGCTGGAATCAATTATTTGTAGCACTAATCGGACGTAATTTTGCGAGAGAAATCGATTGAGCACAGTTCCAATACGCTGCGATCAACGCATCAAAAGTTACAGCCAAAAAACCAGAACCTGAATTTTCGACATTTTTCAGCATGTGGTTTTTGCTCGCCATTTCTCTCCTGTTGGTCCTACGCTCTTTTCGCAGCGATTTCTGGTTTCCTGAGGGTCCAATTGGTCAGATAAGGGTCACTAAAATCATATCTGAGACCAAAAGTTTTTTGCCCAAAAAAAAAGTAAGGCTAACCCCTTCCCATTTTTGGCGAAAATTTTCGCGATTTTGAAAAGTGCTGGAATCAATTGATTGAAGCACTAATCGGACGTAATTTCGCGAGAAAAATCGATTGAGCACAGTAGTAATACGCTGCGATCAACGCATCAAGAGTTACGGCCAAAAAACCAGAAGCTGAATTTTCGACATTTTTCGGCATGTGATTTTCGCTCGCCATTTCTCTCCTGTTGGTCCTACGCTCTTTTCGCTGCGATTTCTGGTTTCCTGAGGGTCCAATTGGTCAGATAAGGGTCACTAAAATCATATCTGAGACCAAAAGTTTTTTGCCCAAGAAAAAAGTAAGGCTAACCCCTTTCCATTTTTGGCGAAAATTTTCGCGATTTTGAAAAGTGCTGGAATCAATTATTTTTAGCACAAATCGGACGTAATTTTGCGAGAGAAATCGATTGAGCACAGTCCCAATACGCTGCGATTAACGCATCAAAAGTTACAGCCAAAAAACCAGAAGCTGAATTTTCGACATTCTTCAGCATGTGATTTTCGCTCGCCATTTCTCTCCTGTTGGTCCCACGCTCTTTTCGCTGCGATTTCTGGGTTTCCGAGGGTCCAATTGGTCGGATAATGGTCATTCAGATCGAATCGAAGACCAAAAGTTTTTTGCCCAAAAAAAAAGTAAGGCTAACCCCTTTCCATTTTTGGCGAAAATTTTCGCGATTTTGAAAAGTGCTGGAATCAATTATTTGTAGCACTAATCGGACGTAATTTTGCGAGAGAAATCGATTGAGCACAGTTCCAATACGCTGCGATCAACGCATCAAAAGTTACAGCCAAAAAACCAGAACCTGAATTTTCGACATTTTTCAGCATGTGGTTTTTGCTCACCATTTCTCTCCTGTTGGTCCTACGCTCTTTTCGCGGCGATTTCTGGTTTCCTGAGGGTCCAATTGGTCAGATAAGGGTCACTAAAATCATATCTGAGACCAAAAGTTTTTTGCCCAAAAAAAAAGTAAGGCTAACCCCTTCCCATTTTTGGCGAAAATTTTCGCGATTTTGAAAAGTGCTGGAATCAATTGATTGAAGCACTAATCGGACGTAATTTCGCGAGAAAAATCGATTGAGCACAGTAGTAATACGCTGCGATCAACGCATCAAGAGTTACGGCCAAAAAACCAGAAGCTGAATTTTCGACATTTTTCAGCATGTGATTTTCGCTCGCCATTTCTCTCCTGTTGGTCCTACGCTCTTTTTGCTGCGATTTCTGGGTTCCCGAGGGTCCAATTGGTCGGATAATGGTCATTCAGATCGAATCGAAGACCAAAAGTTTTTCGCCCAAAAAAAAAGTAAGGCTAACCCCTTTCCATTTTTGGCGAAAATTTTCGCGATTCTAAAAAGTGCTGGAATCAATTAATTGTAGCACTAATCGGACGTAATTTTGCGAGAGTAATCGATTGAGCACAGTTCCAATACGCTGCGATCAACGCATCAAAAGTTACGGCCAAAAAACCAGAAGCTGAATTTTCGACATTTTTCAGCATGTGATTTTCGCTCGCCATTTCTTTCCTGTTGGTCCTACGCTCTTTTTGCTGCGATTTCTGGGTTCCTGAGGGTCCAATTGGTCGGATAATGGTCATTCAGATCGAATCGAAGACTAAAAGTTTTTGGCCCAAAAAAAAAGTAAGGCTAACCCCTTTCCATTTTTGGCGAAAATTTTCGCGATTCTAAAAAGTGCTGGAATCAATTAATTGAAGCACTAATCGGACGTAATTTTGCGAGAGAAATCGATTGAGCACAGTTCCAATACGCTGCGATCAACGCATCAAAAGTTACAGCCAAAAAACCAGAACCTGAATTTTCGACATTTTTCAGCATGTGGATTTTGCTCGCCATTTCTCTCCTGTTGGTCCTACGCTCTTTTCGCGGCGATTTCTGGTTTCCTGAGGGTCCAATTGGTCAGATAAGGGTCACTGAAATCATATCTGAGACCAAAAGTTTTTTTGCCCAAAAAAAAAGTAAGGCTAACCCCTTTCCATTTTTGGCGAAAATTTTCGCGATTTTGAAAAGTGCTGGAATCAATTAATTGAAGCACTAATCGGACGTAATTTCGCGAGAAAAATCGATTGAGCACAGTAGTAATACGCTGCGATCAACGCATCAAGAGTTACGGCCAAAAAACCAGAAGCTGAATTTTCGACATTTTTCAGCATGTGATTTTCGCTCGCCATTTCTCTCCTGTTGGTCCTACGCTCTTTTTGCTGCGATTTCTGGGTTCCCGAGGGTCCAATTGGTCGGATAATGGTCATTCAGATCGAATCGAAGACCAAAAGTTTTTTGCCCAAAAAAAAAGTAAGGCTAACCCCTTTCCATTTTTGGCGAAAATTTTCGCGATTTTGAAAAGTGCTGGAATCAATAATTTGTAGCACTAATCGGACGTAATTTTGCGAGAAAAATCGATTGAGCACAGTCGTCATACGCTGCGATCAACGCATCAAGAGTTACGGCCAAAAAACCAGAAGCTGAATTTTCGACATTTTTCAGCATGTGATTTTCGCTCGCCATTTCTCTCCTGTTGGTCCTACGCTCTTTTCGCTGCGATTTCTGGTTTCCTGAGGGTCCAATTGGTCAGATAAGGGTCACTAAAATCATACCTGAGACCAAAAGTTTTTTGCCCAAAAAAAAAGTAAGGCTAACCCCTTTCCATTTTTGGCGAAAATTTTCGCGATTTTGAAAAGTGCTGGAATCAATTATTTGTAGCACTAATCGGACGTAATTTTGCGAGAGAAATCGATTGAGCACAGTTCCAATACGCTGCGATCAACGCATCAAAAGTTACAGCCAAAAAACCAGAACCTGAATTTTCGACATTTTTTAGCATGTGGATTTTGCTCGCCATTTCTCTCCTGTTGGTCCTACGCTCTTTTCGCGGCGATTTCTGGTTTCCTGAGGGTCCAATTGGTCAGATAAGGGTCACTGAAATCATATCTGAGACCAAAAGTTTTTTGCCCAAAAAAAAAGTAAGGCTAACCCCTTTCCATTTTTGGCGAAAATTCTCGCGATTTTGAAAAGTGCTGGAATCAATTAATTGAAGCACTAATCGGACGTAATTTCGCGAGAAAAATCGATTGAGCACAGTAGTAATACGCTGCGATCAACGCATCAAGAGTTACGGCCAAAAAACCAGAAACTGAATTTTCGACATTTTTCAGCATGTGATTTTCGCTCGCCATTTCTCTCCTGTTGGTCCTACGCTCTTTCTGCTGCGATTTCTGGGTTCCCGAGGGTCCAATTGGTCGGATAATGGTCATTCAGATCGAATCGAAGACCAAAAGTTTTTTGTCCAAAAAAAAAGTGAGGCTAACCCCTTTCCATTTTTGGCGAAAATTTTCGCGATTCTAAAAAGTGCTGGAATCAATTAATTGTAGCACTAATCGGACGTAATTTTGCGAGAGTAATCGATTGAGCACAGTTCCAATACGCTGCGATCAACGCATCAAAAGTTACGGCCAAAAAACCAGAAGCTGAATTTTCGACATTTTTCAGCATGTGATTTTCGCTCGCCATTTCTCTCCTGTTGGTCCTACGCTTTTTTTGCTGCGATTTCTGGGTTCCTGAGGGTCCAATTGGTCGGATAATGGTCATTCAGATCGAATCGAAGACCAAAAGTGTTTTGCCAAAAAAAAAAGTAAGGCTAACCCCTTTCCATTTTTGGCGAAAATTTTCGCGATTTTGAAAAGTGCTGGAATCAATAATTTGTAGCACTAATCGGACGTAATTTTGCGAGAGAAATCGATTGAGCACAGTCCCAATACGCTGCGATTAACGCATCAAAAGTTACAGCCAAAAAACCAGAAGCTGAATTTTCGACATTCTTCAGCATGTGATTTTCGCTCGCCATTTCTCTCCTGTTGGTCCTACGCTCTTTTCGCTGCGATTTCTGGGTTCCTGAGGGTCCAATTGGTCAGATAAGGGTCACTGAAATCATATCTGAGACCAAAAGTTTTTTGACCAAAAAAAAAGTAAGGCTAACCCCTTTCCATTTTTGGCGAAAATTTTCGCGATTCTAAAAAGTGCTGGAATCAATTAATTGAAGCACTAATCGGACGTAATTTTGCGAGAAAAATCGATTGAGCACAGTCGTCATACGCTGCGATCAACGCATCAAGAGTTACGGCCAAAAAACCAGAAGCTGAATTTTCGACATTTTTCAGCATGTGATTTTCGCTCGCCATTTCTCTCCTGTTGGTCCTACGCTCTTTTCGCTGCGATTTCTGGTTTCCTGAGGGTCCAATTGGTCAGATAAGGGTCACTAAAATCATATCTGAGACCAAAAGTTTTTTGCCCAAGAAAAAAGTAAGGCTAACCCCTTTCCATTTTTGGCGAAAATTTTCGCGATTCTGAAAAGTGCTGGAATCAATTATTTGTAGCACTAATCGGACGTAATTTTGCGAGAGAAATCGATTGAGCACAGTCCCAATACGCTGCGATCAACGCATCAAAAGTTACAGCCAAAAAACCAGAAGCTGAATTTTCGACATTTTTCAGCATGTGATCTTTGCTCGCCATTTCTCTCCTGTTGGTCCTACGCTCTTTTCGCTGCGATTTCTTGGTTCCTGAGGGTAAAATTGGTCGGATAATGGTCATTCAGATCGAATCGAAGACCAAAAGTTTTTTGCCCAAAAAAAAAGTAAGGCTAACCCCTTTCCATTTTTGGCGAAAATTTTCGCGATTCTGAAAAGTGCTGGAATCAATTATTTGTAGCACTAATCGGACGTAATTTTGCGAGAGAAATCGATTGAGCACAGTCCCAATACGCTGCGATCAACGCATCAAAAGTTACAGCCAAAAAACCAGAACCTGAATTTTCGACATTTTTCAGCATGTGGTTTTTGCTCGCCATTTCCCTCCTGTTGGTCCTACGCTCTTTTCGCTGCGATTTCTGGGTTTCTGAGGGTCCAATTGGTCGGATAATGGTCATTCGAATCGAATCGAAGACCTGAAGTTTTTTGCCCAAAAAAAAAGTAAGGCTAACCCCTTTCCATTTTTGGCGAAAACTTTCGCGATTTTGAAAAGTGCTGGAACCAATTAATTGCAGCACTAGTCGGACGTAATTTTGCGAGAAAAACCGATTAAGCACAGTAGTAATACGCTGCGATCAACGTATCAAAAGTTACAGCCAAAAAACCAGAACCTGAATTTTCGACATTCTTCAGCATGTGATTTTCGCTCGCCATTTCTCTCCTGTTGGTCCTACGCTCTTTTCGCTGCGATTTCTTGGTTCCTGAGGGTAAAATTGGTCGGATCAGGGTCATTCAAATCGAATCGAAGACCAAAAGTTTTTCGCCCAAAAAAAAAGTAAGGCTTACCCCTTTCCATTTTTGGCGAAAATTTTCGCGATTTTGAAAAGTGCTGAAATCAATTAATTGCAGCACTAATCGGACGTGATTTTGCAAAAGAAAGCAATTGAGCACAGTCCCAATACGCTGCGATCAACGCATCAAAAGTTACAGCCGAAAAACGAGAACCTGTGTTTTCGACATTTTTCAGCAGGTGCTCTGTCCTCCGCAACATCTCTACTGTTGATTCCACGCTCTTTTCGCTGTGTTTTTTGAGTTTCTGAGGGTCCAATCAGTCAGGTGAGGGTCATTCAAATCAAATCCGAGATCGAAAATTTTCGCCTCAAAAAACGAAGAAAAAGTAACGCTAACCCCTTTCCATGTTAGGCGAAAATTATCGCGATTTTAAAAACTGCCGGAGTTCACTACTACCACTGTTCAAATAATTGCATGGTTCCGAGTCGATGTATCTATAAAAAAAATTTTTCAAATGCCAAAGTAAATGCCGAGGCGCTTCCGATTGCTTGACTTATGTGATGATAGATTTTATGTTTGTATGTAGCCAAAATTCTAGTGATTTGCATGTATGTTTCTTGTTTTTCCAATCAGCTTAAATTTGATTCTGGTTAGGACTATTATAAGTCGTGAGAATTGGCTATATGCGAGCGAATTGGTGTAGAGGTCTCATATATAGACGAGACGTGGATAGGAATTCACGAGGTAAGTCATACTGGTTTATCATTTATTTCTTGAACCAGGATACTTTGATACAGTATAACTATTAATATCGGTAAATAAAACTACTGTCTTTCTTTGTGAACTTGCCTTCTGATTAACAAGGAGATTATCAGACCTCAGAATCACAGATTTCGCTCAAACTCCTAGGGTTGTTTCTTTGGACCAAAATGTGAAACTTCTGACGTGTAGTTGTATCCATTGGGTTTTCGTTCGCTAGATTTACAATATATCAGGCAGTCGAAAATGCGCAATTCATACTTCACTATGGCTTCAAAATAATAATATTTCTGTTTACACTTGAATCTATGAAAACGTGTCTGCGAAACTTCAAAAGGACAATGAAGATTAATATTTCAGGCGACAATACACAACAGGCTATTTCATTCACGAAAATACAATCAATTTTAAGCCAAGTGAAGAACGGCTCAATGCATGAAACTACATATCAGAAGCCCAATATTTCGAGGGAAAGAAACACCCCCAGAAGTTTCAGCAAAATTCGTGATCCGGAGGTCTGATACTCGCCTTGTAAGGCACAAGAAATTAACAACCTTATTTTCCCTTCAGTGACCGGGGCGATATTTGCACCATTTTAATTTAAGCAACAGTCATGACATCCTGTTGATCGATATCCTCCTCTTGTCAAGTTTCAGGAAAATGACTTATACGTGGCAAGGAATATTTGAAATATTAACCGAGGGCATGATTCTCTGTCGCGAAATTCGTAGTATGGAATAAGTAAAATATTTTCACTCATGTCAGATTAGATTTATCGACAGTGCTTCGTGCATACAAGGGGAAAATGGTGTTAATTTGTTGTTTTTACATTTTTGTTCTGCTGGCTCTCGAATTCTAATGGTACTTATGTATATACGTATTGTATAATAATTACTTGGTTGCTATTTTATTATAATAATTCTGGATATTATTCACCTTTTTCTTGTGAGTAGTGTACACCTGTGGCGACTAAACAAATAGGAAGTACTGCCGTGGTATTATATTCATGTAAATCAAATTAATTAAATTCAGGTGAAAACATGTTGAACAATTTCGAGATACAATAAACTATCTTCTAAATGGTTTTGGTAATTGATTTGAATTTTGAGACGTCGCATTGTATTATACGATTATAACTTATTTCTTGTACTTCCAGTTTTTGCGCAATTTTCATTTGAGTAGGTAAACACAATTTCTGTTATGTGGGTCTTAAGAACCATTATAAATACATAGAGACGTACGGCAGTTTTGACTATGGCATTCTTCGTTATTCTTTTTACGCTAAGACTCATTGCAATAGAACAAACATACATAGACCATTTGAGTCGTGGTGTAGCTAATCTAATTATTACATACAAAATTACAGCCCAATTAAGTTTGAATTTCTTACTATTGTGTAAAATTAATCAGACACTGATCTTAGAAATATAAAAATGTTGTTGAAAATTAATTCTGGTTCGAATTCTGTTATTGAAATATACTTGTTTTTTTATGCGAAAAGAAGTATGAAGTATTGAAGTCCCATGAACGTTGGAAATTAGAGTAGGAAATTTGTTGCCAAAGACATTTTGCTCATTACAGCGGAATTGGAAATAAACTCATATATGCTTTATCACGTGCAATGCTTCTATAAATACAGTTCCATTTTGTGAATAAAATTAGACCTTGTTAATTGAAATTAAATATGCATCCAATCTTACGGTTGCCACAAGTATGTGCGAAATAAAAAACTGTCGATATTCGTAGTTTCACAAACCAACGATCAGTGTCTAATTATTATAGATATAATCTGAAGAAAGTTTTGTTGAGCGCAAGACCCATTTTTTCTCAAAGCTGTGGAAAGTATCGTTTTTTCTTTAGAAGTACATTTTAACTTGAGTCACAAAATTGAATTTCGAATCAACGCAATGATTAGTTAGGCTGTAGCGGCGCCCTCATGTCTGTCTGAATTCTGTGTATGATTTTAAGCGTAGGTTTCATTTATGATTCCATGCTGCAATGAACGAGGGTCGGTATATTGTGTTTTCTTCAGATTATCCAGTATTATACTGACCAAAAATTGATATATTATGTAATCCATAAATGAAAAATATTGGGCCTCCTTTTGAAAATATCTGAAGAGGGGATAAACTTTTTGTATTAACACTGCTGCAGTGCTGTCAGGTTATAATTGTACGAGAGATTCAAGATGAGATAGTAATAATGTCAATAATAATTAAATCACCGTAAATTTCTTTCTTCAAATTCTTTTACTTCGTTTTTTGTTCTTTTCTATACATCAATATTCTCGACTTATTCGGACTTATTAATCAAGTGCAGTATTCACAGCCCATCCTCGCACTTAAATTTTAAGTATCGCTCAACCGACCAACAAACTATATCTCTAGGCTAACTCATTTTCGGAATAATTTCCTGTTACAGAATATCTCGAGGTATAAGCGGCATTACAGCGAATTGGCCAACTGGGTGCAGGATGTGAAATTGAATTCGAAAATATGATCTATATATTGCATACTACGTGAAGTGATTGTTCGAAAAGACACACATAATTTTGAACAATCCGCTCTATTGCCGCTCGAAACTGATACGGGAATGAATACCCGTATACAGTAAAAGAATTGATAATTCCTCTGAAAGGAATAATCCGCGCGAATTTCAAAAAACGCTACAGCTTATTGAGCGTATGTTACATTTTTTTCTATAACAGTCTTAGCATTCTAGTAAGATCTATTTATAAGAATACATCGCGCACCGCAAAGTGTCCTTCAGGTGTTTTCAACAATGATTTAAATAGTAATTTTAATAATATTAATAATAATAATAATATACTGATAAAAATAAAATGTGACAAGGTTTATTAACATTTTTTTCCCTTCCTCTAAAACCTGTGTCTTACGCTGAAATATACATCGTTGCATCTATATTCACGAGAAATAATCATCAATAAATAAATGTATCTTCTAAAATTACGATATTTCACTGAGCGTCTTTTTTTATATCAATATCTCAAATACCACATCTGTAGTTGTGTTTATTCGGAGATCTTTCTTTCTGTACATGGTACGTATAACAAAAAGTGTTATTAATGGTTTGGAAATTATAGTGGAAAAATATTTTACAGTAAACGAGGAGATAACAATTGCAAATCGATTTTACACCTCTCTCATGACACATAATATTTTCAGGTATATTTGGCACGTGTGTGTATTACATCGGAATCGTGAATGACGAAAATAATTTGGATATGATTTATGAGTATAAGTTTCGTCAGTTATTATCTAGCAAATGTTACGAATCCTATTTTAAAACTTGTTCGAGATTCTATCTGGATGACAAAAATTACGGAATGACTCAAAGGTTTGGTTTTTGTTTTTTTTTTTGTTTTTTCTCGTAGACGTATGCTAGAAATCGTTCAATGACGTTAATATGAAATGGTGGAAAAGAGAACGAGCACAAGAAAAAAAAATACATCAAAACAGTAATCGTGATAAAAGAAAAAAAAAAAAAATAACATACAAAATACATTAATAATAAATAATGCGGAAAGCGTGAAACCTATTCCTAATACGGCAGAATAAGGATAAATATACATAAAATTATTACGTGAATCGGTAAGTAACTTGTCAGAAATCGGCGAAAGTTATACATAGTCCAGACGATGGCATTACAAAAAGATCTAAAAACTTAAAACTACATTTAATAATTGTATCTTGGTAATTTACTTTTTGCCCTCTACGAATGAGTTTCAAGATCTCAAGCTAGCTTCAACTAAATATATATACCACGTTGATAAAAAAAAAAAAAAAAAAATAATGAAATTGGCCGCTCTCATTTCGGAACGATTTATCTTCAATGTACAAAGACGTTTACGGTGTCAAATTATGCAGGAAAAAAAGACTGCTTTCGCTTACGCGAATTGTGTACATATATGTGTCTGCATGCGTATACATATATATACACATACGCACATACATATATTACTAAGTATATCTGCAATTGATCTTGCAAGAGGAAAAAATTCAGTGTAAATGCACTTCACTATTATCATTTTTAACGCATCCATACCATATGTGGTGAGTCACGTAACATACACACAGACACATGGGGAGGCACACACTCGCACCGCAAGACTCTTATCCCAGCGAATGAGTCCGGGTTCAACGATTAGCCGATCCAAGGCAGCCATCAGCTGGGCTGAGGGGGAGTAAGTTTCACCAAAAGCCATGTGTAAAGTTGTAACTTTTTCTTATCCGCCAATTCGTACTGAAGATTGGTAAGACCGTCGGTTGCAAATCTCTTCTTCCCGCTCTTCAGGAACTCGTACCTTGACAAATAAAAAGAAGGTAAATAAATCGCTCATTCAGTCAATGACAGACGGTGGTGGTGAACTGGAAGATCGTAAAACGTTTTATCGTTTGCTCAGCAAACGTGTACGGCTACCGGATACCGTGATAGATTTATAGTAAGGATGAAGACAAGTAAAAAAACCGTCTCGGCTTGTCGCAGTATGTAATGTACATATGTAATTTACACCCACCTCTTTGGATTTGCCTTCTCCTTTTTGTGAGAGAGCATCTGGTATCTCGCGATATTTGCAGGATAACGCGATATGTGGAGACCGTGTGCCTTGATACGATTCGCCATGTCGTCGTCCTCGCCACCCCAGCCCCAATATACGTTACTAAACCCGTTCACCAGGCGAAATTGTTCCCTGGACATCGCTGATACACCACCAAATATGTCGGCGTACGGTAGTCTGCGAAACAACGGTAAGCAATGAACATTCGCTAATCATCACCGAGAAAGCAAATGTTTGACACGATGGGACGATTGCATGATACACTTATCGAAGTTCTTCAAATAACGAGGAGTAAAGAAAAAATATGTCCCAATCGTATCAGATCATTCTTATGGAAGTGTGAACATTGCCTTGTTGTTTGAAGTCCGTTGAGTCACGCTTCTGGAGCATTATTGACTGACAATGAACCGATTAATCGTAGATGAGCATAATCTGCAATCTGTATCAGACGTCGCGTCTCTGAATACAAGTGAAAAGAGCTTAGATAAGGTAAGGCTTACCTGTACTTGAATTTGTCGATCGCAACGGACATGTGCCTCGGCTGTTCTGGGCAAGTGTAGAGGTTTCGGTCATCTTCGGGCAGGAGATCCACGTCGTGAAATATGAAGCAATCGAAGGATCCCTCCTTCAGGGCTTCGACGTATCCGACGTTCATCAGCATGGCTCTGTTGAACTGCACGGTACCTGTAAAAGTCGAGTTCAACGACACATGTGGTGAATCTATGTATATCTAAAGTGACCCAAAAAAATATCTTTCAGAGCTTGAGGCGTTCTCTTCCTAAGTATAGCTTCAGAGTTTAGTCTGCCGAGTGTTTCCCAGGTATATAATCGTCCGCTTGGACATGGTGAGATACGCCAGAAGCGAAGTGCCTCGAACCTTGCAACAACTTTTTTTCACCAGATATCTATATCTATCTTGTCTGGGTTTAACAGTGAAACCGTCGTTGCGTCGTAGTCTGGAACTCTAGGCAAATACACGAAATCCGAACATGTAGAAACACGTCATGAAAATTTATCAAGCAGCGTATGTATTGTATAAACAGGCTCGTCGGGATCTCCGAGAATTATTACCAGAGTGTTCTCATTCGGAAACACAATCTTCGCGCACAATGTATATGCACATACATTTGTCTCTATATTTGCTGTAGAGCAATATCAGAACCCGGTTCCTACCTAGCTACTACCGCTGGAACTTCTGTCTCATTCGCTTCTAATGTATTCCTCCTTCGCGAGACCAAGTAGCGCGTGATATTGGATTTTCAACACAGCCTCTTTCGCTCTATCCACCTGCACCGTAGAACAGTGCTATCTACGCGTACGCGGACCTATCAAGGGTTCTAATATCTATTTTCCGAGTGTCGGGCGTGAAAGTTTTAAGAGGACTCGGTCGGTACCTTTAGGAACAAAGTTATTCCGGTCTCGATCCATGATTAAAACAATACTGAATCATGAACCTTCGCCTGAACCGTGAAAATACTAAAAGACACCCTGTATATTCCAGGGTATGTCAATCTTAAAGTGGACTCGAAGATTAAGTTTGCAATTTCATTCTCTAATCCGTGTAAAAAACCTGAAACACTAATTATTCTTAGAGCTATGCCATTAGTCATTTCCATGAGCTGTATTCTCGTACTAAATGAAAATCAAATTCAACCTAGCACCGGGGAATAATTGCCGCTCTCATACGCACATCGTGATTGGTAATAAGAAGTGTTTTTGAAGAATTATTCATAGTTCCATCTGGTAAACTCAATCTCGTTGCTTGTAATAGACGGTACGTATATCTTTTGCCCAGCGCAACGGTACAACACCCACGGAGACAGAATAGAGAGGAGACAGTGCCGGAGTACGAGAAAATGAGAAAATGTGAAAAAGCGAAAGAAGAATAAGAGAGGGAAGCAAGTCGGAGGCATGTTATTACACGTAATCTACTCGTCTAAGGTCCTCGGAGGAATTGCAGCAGAGGTCCTGGAGGTTGTTAATCACCTGGCGTTAGATAGCACAGTCCTTTGTACGATATACTCTAATCGCTATTACTAAACCTTCTGAACCTCCCACCAATGGCACAAAGCAACTCTACGCGAGTCGATGCTTTTTGTGACTCATCTAAGTATGCGCGTATATATGTAGTTTGCGCATGCCGTTACTCGGTCGAAACATCCTCTCACGATCAGACTCGGCGGCTCCTTAACCACAAGAAATATGAATTTTATACCTGAACTAGCAACGTCGTCGCGGGTATAAACTGGCCACCTCACAAAGAGCGTCGGGTAAGATGTGCCGGATTCCGCATTCATTGATCGTAATATACCGGAAGTGCCGCTGCCGCCTTTGTTGTTATACCGAACCAAAATGTTTGATAAAAATTAAATGCGTTCTTTTGTCTAGGCTCCATTGAATTCGTTGGTGTGGAAACCCTTGCGACGGTTGGAACAAATTTTTTTTTTCTTTCGGTTCGACCTTTCGGTTATGTATGTAATAACTGCTATAAGATCATCGATGCACTTGTAAACCAAATACAATATTTTGCTAGTGTTGATAATATATTGTCTTTTTTATTATCGCCATGCGGTGAAGAGGAATGCGGTGGTTACGAGCTGAGGAAATTCAAAGCCACAGGCGAGGCGGTTTGATTGTGTAAACATTTATACCAATCCAAGTCTCCGAGATGTTCTATATATGAGATCAAACGCGATGTTTACCGATTAATATGGCAAACCGGTTTTCGGAGATGGTCTAAAGTCAAGGTTACTCACATACACGCACACCAGGTTACAGTACAAATCATTACATCGCGTTATTTTGTTTAAACCTGTGCATAACGAGGAAGTGATCGCTTTCGAATATCGAGCGTAATCTGCGATTTTGCAATCCATTATCCAACAAAAAGATAATGCTGCTTCTCAAGTCGATTCAAATTCGTCCTTGCCAACGGAATTCAATCAACGAGATTTCGTGATGTCAAGAAATTCAAGAGATAAAACACTCTTCGATACACTCGCGATACATAAAGGAAAGAATATGGTGAAGCTTTCATTTGTGACGGCATTGGCATGCAGGGAACGAGATTTTTCAGGAGTACAAGTCGCGCGTTATCCACTCGTTAAAAGGAATCGATTACTTCAGAAGAGAAATTCCCTTTTTAGACTACAAATATTCATCTGTCCGGTTGAATCGAGTTGAAAAAACATAGTAATTCTTTTTAAAAGTTATTATAGCAAATGGGAAAAGATGTCGAGCTGCTTCTCTAGTTCAAGATGAGCTACAGTCTCGGAGCATCATAATTGAGTTTCGACGCCGTTTGTTATAAATTAAAGCTGAGTTAAAGCTGCGATGGAATTTCGGTTTCCTCCGTCATTCACACACTCACTCTCTCTTCTTTCCGCTTACTTTTGCTAAACTGCTACTCCGCTGTTATTTAACGCCATGAAGCATCATTACCGTTCTCTGTCACATGTGTTTGTTCAACATTGCCATGAGCAATAAATTATCTATCTATCTATCCATCTATATGTCTATTCATCTATCTGTCTAGCTATTTGTGTATATAACTATATTTACCAACGCGTGCATAAATCGTTTGTCACTTCGGCACAAGGTCGTAACAAGAACTCGGTAGTAGCACGATAATTGGCAACGACGCGTGCATATGTATACATATATACTATACTACATAGTTTAATAGAGAGCGCCGAACAGTTTAGCAGTATATCAATTGCGTAACGACGGATTATCTCTTTATTAGCACATTTTCACTTTCGTCACAATTTGTCCTCTTAGATCTAATTACCAGAACACAGATCATGTAACACTTGTTTCGAAGCTAGTAACTGAAGGCCTTCGACGCTAGTTTGATGTTGTTTCAATAATTTATGCACTCGCTAATTCATTGCTTATACATGCGTGTATATCTGTTGAATGACGTTATCATGTTCACAATAACGCTTCAAGCAAAAACTCGTAACATATGACACATCACAAACAATTTTATGACGAGCTTTATAAACGTGTTAAAAGTCTGGTCATACATTTATTTATTAGTTATTTACCAGTTAACTAACAACAGAGATCCTTTGACCAGATAGCGTATTTCATTTCATTAACTCTCAAATATTTTTTCTTTTCCATTCTCCAAGTTTTTTACTAATACAGTTTTTACTTTCCTTCGATACTTTTAGTTCCTTTAGTAATCGATGAAATGTATTTATAACTCTAATAAGCTACTAGTCTCAGAAATATAATCACGTATGCAATTATACGCAGAAGCAAAAACAGTAACTAACGGCGGCATAATATCCTATGGATTAATATTACAAGAAGAAAAAAAAGTAAGTCCTGAGATATGTAACCGAACTTGTCCGATACATGATGTAACCACTTGTGAAGGAATTGTCAAACGGTTTTGAGTATACATTTTTTGAGGTATAGCAAAATGAGGCGATTCCTCGATATCGAATGGATTATCTAAGCCGTGTAGGTAAAGCCGACATTCGAATTGGAAAATTTCGTATAAGAATCGCGAATAAACTAAAAAAAAAAAAAAAAAACTAGCGCATGAATTTTAATTCAATCGTTACCTAAACGGAGCCTAAATAGATGTAAACGTAGAGCGTACCTACAGGTACTGCAATGCGGCATTCACCCTTCCGTTTGTCCTTCTATTCCCCGCTGCCGAGGGTGTTACATAAAACAGATCTGCAGTCGCTTCCGGTTAATGGAAGGGTATTTCCGCGGTGCAACGCGTTCGCAATCTCAAGTGCAAGCTGCGACCAAAACTAAAAATAGTACCCCGGAATTAAAGCTGCAATGCCACTATCGGTTGGTAAAAAAAGCGCGGTCGATGCGAAAAATTAAAAAAGAAATGTCCGAAGATGTAATTGAAGTTGTGAGCACGAATAAATTTCGATCGAAAAAACCTTCCTCGAATATTTAAAAAAACACCGTTGATAGCAAATTTATGAACTTTAAAGGAACCGCGGTATTTTATGATCTTTACAGTTTTTTAAATTTTAGTGAATTTATACCTTACTTTCATCGCAGATCCTAGACCACCAAGCTTTTAATCAGCTGGTTGATTAATCAAAAATTATGTTATATTACCGTGAGATAGATTATTACAACTATCAACTATCATATGTTTTAGTGAAACAATTTTTGCCGTAATTGGAAATCTGTTTCAGGCAAAGGAGTGATTAATTAACGTAATTAAAATGAGCTATCATTCATCAAATTCGAACAAACGATACGAGTATGGTGTTAAAAAAAAAAAAAAACTTCAATAACGTTATCTCTACAAGGTTACGAATCGTACTTCATAATTTAATATCAGTGCTTAAATTTTTTTAAGTCACCAGGGGTTGTTTTTTAAACGAAATTAGCGCAATCAACTATAGTTACATCTGCTGCCGCATTTCCTCCGTTCCTTTTAGACCAACGGATAGCGGTAACACGTCCTTAAAGTTGCCAAACCTGAATGCAATTTCAATCTAATTATGTAAATGTGCGAAGCACTGCAGGCTGATTTGCAATAACGACCAGGCGGGCGTTTTATAAGCCAAGTAATCTAATGCCAAGAGGGATCGTAATTCCAATTTCGAACAACCGTCGACCTAATTGGCTTTGCGAGATATTTACTTGAGACGTCGTCCGCAATTACCCTGAGAAAGGAAAAGCTCGTACCGAAGTTGTTATGCGCGGAAAGAGAGAGGCGAATGCGAACGTCGGCAAATCCGAGACTATTTGAGTAAAAACTTGTCGCTACCCTTTGAGGAACTGGTGATAATTGAATTTGGATTGAACCTTTGAGGAACTGGTGATAATTGAATTTGGATTGAACCTTAATTATGACTCACCCTCTTGTTCCACTATAAAGATCGTGTAGTCGATCTGCTGGCGAAGCAGAACCGGGTGAAGGTTGTAGAGTAGAATTAATAGATGCTGAGCCCTGGCTCGATATGGCACCACGATTGCTACGCGATAACGAGCCTCGCAGTCCTTTGGGAAACCCCTGCCACCCATCTGGAGCCTAGCCGAGAAGAGCTTCTCGACCTCCGCAATCTCTGGAGGCTGTTTTGATATCGCCACTGGTCCAACTGAATGCATAAATTTGCAAGGGGTTAATAAAATAGGAGGAAAATTGTTCAAAGTTTATTATTTCAACAATTTCAAGGCGTAAATGTACAACACTGAGAAAGATCAACTGTTCGTTCGTGAAAATATTTTCTTTAAGCAACGAATATTTAGTACAAAAATTCATTTCGAGCGTCAGAATATTCTCCGAATCATTTTATTTTTATATCTCTAGCCAAATATGTTTGATTATTTTCGGGTGCTGGCAGACCATTTTCTCTCACATTTCCCCTACATGATATGAAAACTTCAATAAAGGTGAGAATAAAAGTTTAATCGAAGATCGAGGATGGAACGGGGCTTGAAGCCCGACAAATTCCAGGCCTAACCGTATAAATTTTCAAGATATTTCGAGGATCCTCTGCAGCTAAGAAACTGTCAAATTATCTGTATAACAATGTCACGCGAGGATTGGAACCCCTGCAGATAAATGGCTGGCATCCTGTGAGATTTTGTACATCAGTATTATCACTGGGGGTTCGTTAATGGATCAAGACTGACTCAATTTACCGGAAGTTTGTCCATGTCGCAGCCAGTGAGGGTCGAAGAAAAAATACAAAGAATAAAGAAATGAATTCAAAAAATCCCGCAGTATCCTTGTATATAAGAGAAGGTCACGAGGTAATATAAATATGACTCTTCTCCCTCGGGCGAGCTCATTATAAAATAACAGGTTTTACCCGCAGGAAGCTGTCTTTGCGCACCGTCACTGAAATTATGGTAGGTATGCAAGGTTACGGAATTACACTTGACACCTCGATATAATTTATCGAGATTTTGTGAATATTTTTAAGTAATTTCGATGCTTCACCTTGTGTATAAGTTAAGGAAAAAACTGTATTTTGTTCTTTCTTTTTTTAAACACGCATGTGCAAATGCCAATTCAATATATATATATACACATGACTTACACGACTATCCAAGGAATTAACTTCCATAATTACTTGGTCGATGCAGTTCGTTTATGATTTATGAAAATACACGAGAAAAGAAATAAATTTACCAAAGTGAATTCTTCACGGCATATTCAAGAAATAATAAGATTGACAAATTATTGGCGGGCTGCCGAAAAGGAAACTGAAACAGGATTTTGCCAATTAAATCGTAGTTTTATATCAAAGTGTTGAGTATCATGGAGAGTGTGCGTACGGAACCTTTAGCTATCGAATGTTTAAGCAGGGCTTTCATAGCTAGGCACAATGGCGATGGAAGTGTTCTTGCTGCACGTATTGGCGCTGGCAGCAAGGCGAACAAAGAAAAGCGTTCACGTTTGTTCGCGGAATAATGGAAAGTAATGTTTGATGTACAGAGAAGTTGTCAGGTGAGTCTATGCATACGGTAGGAAGTAAGGTTCTGTCGCGATCCTCTTGGCCGTGGAAAAGAAGGTACTCGAGAAAAGCCTGAGAAAAGTATAAAAATTTCTTTCGTCTTTACTTTCTACCTCTCGACTTTTCACGCTAAAGCCAATATATGAAAATGTGAAGCCTGAACAACGAACGTTGTAAGAGTAAAAAGTTACGGATATTTTTCTTAGTAACAAGCCTTTCGGAAAAATCAAAATTATTTGAGTGGTATACGTTTATGTTCGAATTGTACCGATTCGTACGACTCGTGATTTCATTGGCACTCTCAATGTCAGCATTCATTAGGGTTCGAAGGCACCCTCAAAAGTTAATTCGATTTTGAAAGCAGGGCCTGGTTACCAAACCTCCGCAAAAGTTTGCGCTGATCTTGGACCGAATTCGAATTTAAATTTGATTTATTTAAACGACTGTATTTACCAAAGCCAGAGTCATACGCTTCCTCGTAAAGCTTGTGATACAGCTAATTATAAGACTCTGAATTATGCCCGCCCTTTTACGAAAATCCACTCGATCTTTATGAGTAATGTTGGTTATTCATTTAAAAACGATCAGGTCAAATAAAAAAACATTTGCACTGCGAGTATTAAGCCGTAGAATATATTGCATAATTTTATTTAACAATAATGGATGTTAAGTGAAGTTACACAGAACGTGGTTATAGTCAAGTATACATACATATATCACATAACTGGGCGCGAAGAAGACACAGAGGGTACTGTGATTGGAAATGAGTGACACACCAAGTTAGTTAAAACAAGTTATTGAAACTGGGCTTTCATTTGACTACCCATCTGATATATTACCATATAATTTAATAGGCGCGAACATTCAAATATTCTCAACACGTAAATCTCAACATACTGAGCCAATACTGATTCGGTCCGAACAAGCCTTGCATGAACTTCGCCGAACACCAGAAACAAATTGACCGAACTACTGTCTAACTATTGAATTTTCTGGACCACTGTGACGTGGATGAAATAAGCAAATGCCAGCTATGCCACCTTTACTTTACTGTAATATACGCTCTATTTTTTTTAATTTTGAGCTTTGCTCAGAAAAAATATTAACCCCTTGATGTAACCCTAGTCAGGAACTTGACCGTGTGATTATGCTTATAGCGTGAATACACGGTTACGTGGCAGCACCATTTTTTTTGCCGTTAAATCGTTACTCTTGTACAATCTGAAACCACTCTGACATCGTGAAAATCTTTGAAACAGTCTGAAATGTTTCTAGAAATTTGTTCCATGCTTGGAATTCGAATTGCACGCGTCAAGACCTTACTCAGCTTACTGATTGCGTTATGAATAATTTTCGACGCTGTCATTTTTAAACACTTGAACAAACAGGCTGAAAGAGTAAATGAAATATTGTGCTCCAGTTTTGTCAGAGTCGTCATAATTTTTTTTCGAGCATCTAGATGAGCTCTTCCGTTTTTTTTGTATAAACAATAAATTTCAACAGTCTGGACAATTATACAAAATGAACAATGTCGACACATGGGGTAAATCAGTTTAATGAGGCGATTGTGCATTTAGCCTCTCGAAAATACAACCTGGATGATGTTCATTAACGGTGGAGGATTTATCTTCAGAAGCGATATTTCATCGAACTTTGGCCCGGAATACCTTGTCGAGGAAGATGTGATTCTCGTAGTCTTAAACTATTGCCTGCGAGCATTAGGATATTTGAGCACCGGTGACACGGTGGCTTCCGGAAATTGGGGCTTGAAGGACCAGGTCCTCGCCCTGAAATGGCCTCAGGCTAACGTTGAGTACTTTGGCAGCGATCCTGATCAGGTGACGCTGTTTGAACCAAGTTCAGGCGCGGTTTAAATTCATCTTGTGACTATGACGAATATCACGATTGGTAAGGGCAAATTCAGTTGACACTCAGATACAAAAGGTACTTATGGCGGGGTTTTGTTTCTTTGCAACGAGTCTTCAGCCAAATTGTAACGGCTCAAGGCCCATATCCTTCGTAATTGAACGACGTTATTGTCATGAATTCCTATGTATACAATGCTAGCCACTCACCAATTGCAATTTGTTGATCCTGGTCGTTCGATTTTTTTTCAGATTCAAAATGTAATCTGAAGCATGCAGATTGATTTGATAGTAAAAAACACGACTATTTCAATAATCAAACCTGTAAACTTGAAAATTAATCCGGGAGATCAAAAGTCACCAGGTCAAGGACCTGGACAGCCAGAACTACGGAGCGCTTATCCTGAAAGTCGAGTTTCACCAGGTAGCGGACCTGGAGCGCACGATTCAGGAAGTAGAGAACCCGGTACTCGAAATCTGCGGAGCGCGATTCTCATACGTCCGTTCTACTGCGCGGTTGTTTCCAGACTGAGGAATTCGGCTGATTTTCGTCGTCGACGATTACTATAGATCGATGACGTCAAGAGAGAAAAAATTTTGGGTGACGTCACTGTCTGAACATCCGACCATCCAAAATTTGTTTTCGAACTTCAATACTATGTATGATGTATGATGTATGATGTACGATGTATAATGATTATATTATTAATTCAAAGTGATTCGTTCCACCTTTTCTGCATATTCTATAACGTATAATAGCAGTGCAGCTTTCAGACTTACACACTGTACATGGGGGGTGAAAAATATAACCACCAAGTCCTTTTATCAGGGTCTCATTTACGTATTCAAATTAATCTTTACATTGCCCTACGAAATACTCGCGGTACGTTATTAATTATAATATTATGCGCTGCTCGGTAACTGATTTTAGCTATAGTTAAACTTCGAAATTTAGACATTTTGTATCCGGCAGATAAACGATGAATTTGATTGTCAGGTACAAGCACCGATTTCCAAGATTGTAATGATGTAATATAACCGATCACTTCATCTTCTCACGATCTCTCAAACATGAATAGTTTATTATACATCTCGATGTTTATTATAGTCATAGGTATTTTCCTACGTATCCAGTATTTTGTAAAGTGCTCGATCAACTCGCGAGCAACGTATACGGACGTTTCTCGACCGCATTTGGCACAATGTCTTTCCCTCTCCTGATCCAAGCTTCCCAAATATCTAGAAAGAGACTTCACCTCGAAAAGCTTGCAATTTCGACTTACCCAGGTTCGGAGGGAAGAGTGGACAGCGAGGCATTGTGGCCGGGTCAGTGGCGTTCGCATTTCCGACGACCAAAGTTTCCGAATGGTTCCGGTCACCCACGGACGGTCGTCTCCTCGGTCTTGGGCGGATTTTCGGCCCGTTGTTGCGCCAGGATTGCCGGAGCTGTTGTCCCACCCGCGGAGGCATTTCCAGAGCCGGCGGAAAGACTGGCTGCGGTAACTGGACCGTATATGATTAATCCCGGGGATGATTTTTGTACGTGTGCCCGGCGTACCTGAAACAGGAACGGAGGAGAAAAAGATTTAAGAGAGAAAATCATCGTCACCTGTTTCGAAGCAGAGGCCAAGGTCATATACGAGGATAGATTTTTAACTAAGGTTTTTTAGCGGTTGGTATAGGCAAAAAA